>NW_024080712.1:3507119-3551572 GCF_003009895.1 Hyaena hyaena | reverse complement strand
AAAATCACAATTCTACTACAAAAAAAAAAATAAAATAAAAAAAAAATAAAATGGTTCCTCCAACTTTGCTCTTCTTTTCCAAATTTGTTCCAGCCATTCCAGTTTCTCGTCCCTTACATAAAAAGTATAGATCAGCTGATCTACACCTACAAAAAGTTCTGCTGACATTTTGATTGGCATTGTAGTGAATTCATAGATCACCCTGGAGAAAAATGACATCACTGCTATGTTAAGTCTTCCAATCCACGAAAAACAAATGTGTCTCTCCATTTATTGGACTTCTTTTAGCAGCACTTTGTAGTTTTTAGTATTCAGATCCTATGTGTTTTCGATGAATTTATACCTAAGTATTTCCTTTAGAGGAGGGGGGTAAGATATTGAGAATGGTACTGTTTTTCATATTTCTGTTGCCAATTGTTTCTTGGTTACATAGAAGAATGTGACTGATTTTTGTGTGCTGACCTCGCATTCTGTAACATTCACAAACTCAATGAGACAATGAAAATTTAAAAACCTATTCAATTTGCAATAGTGTCACCAAAAATGGGAGTAAATTTCACAAAATACATATAATACTTGTACACTCAGAACTGCTAAGAAAATTTTATAAGACAAAAATAATTAGAAAGATGTACTCTACTAGCAGATTGGCAGACTCAACACTGGATTTTGATCCTCCTTAAACTGATCTATAGATACAAACAAATCTAATCATAATCCTAGCAGGCTATTTTGTAGCAAATGACACACTGATTCTAAAATTTAAAAGGAAACAAAGGGCCCAGAATATCCAAAGGAATCTTGAAAAAGAAAAACAGGCTAAAAAATTTCTACTACCCGACTTTCTTACTCTAAAACAACAGTGATCAAGATTGTGTGGAACTGGTATAAGAATCAATACATTAATGGAACAGAGTAAGAACCTAGAATCAAATCTACATTTATATGGTCATTAGATTTTTAACAAGGGGACCAAAGTAATCCATGGAGGAAAAGAAATTCTTTTCAACAAATGGTGCTAGATTAGATATTGATACGGGGAAAAAATAAATCTTGACCATAATCTCACACTATACATAAAATTTAATTCAAGGGGTTTCATAGACACTGGTGTAGCCACTATGGAAAACACTATGAAAGTTCATCAAAAAATGACAAAACTACCAGGAGTGACATCAGCATCATCGCTGTTTAAGACATGTGTCCCTTTCAACAACAATTTGGCATTCGTTCCTGGGCAAAGTGTCTTTGTGGGAAGTGTGGGCCCCAGCACCGTACACTAAGAGATCCGGAAGGAGTCTCACCCCGCCATACAATGGGTAACAGGCATGCCTGTTTATCTGCTTGGCCCCAGCTCTGGATGTTGAGCTGGCCCGTAAGCCCACTCTAGCCCCTCTTAGCCACAGTCTGGGAGTCTCTGAAAAACACTGTTTTAGACAATCACCCACAAGATGACAGAGCCTTTGTGGAACTCTAAATTTCCAGCAGTACAGTTCTAGAACAATGCTAGAGGGAAAAAAAAAAAAAAGTTTAGATGCACTGGAGAAGAACTGATAGATTTTACTCCCATCACCCTCCTCCATAAGGTAGCACAGTTTAGGGCCAAGAGAGATCTTCTCAGCCCATGATTTCTCCCTTGGGGGAAACAGGAGTGTGTGAGGACACACCCGGCTTCCCCAGCTATGTGGGACTCTGCCAAAGAGGCTCAATTCTCTCTTGCCCTACTCAGAGTACTGAATTGTGAACTACATGACTGGGAGATGGAAAGTAGCTGGGAGAATGGTAGATAGAACCCTCAAAAGGCACTAAAGGAAACACAGATCCTACTAAATGTGTTGTGGGACTCCATCAAGAAGCCCACCTGTGAGCCTTTGGGGATCCTCCAACCGCCCAGAGGGTACTTCCCAGCACACCTCTAACCTTACTGACACACATACCCCTATCCTGTAGCGGGATCCCTGTTCACACTCGCTAGGCAGCAAACTCTGGCAGGTGGCTAGTGAGCACATGCACAAAGGCTGTGCTGGCCCAAATCTGGGGGTCAGGGAGACATCACAAAATTGAGCTTTAGCGCCACCTTTGGGAAAACAAAAGAGAGGGTGCTAGCACTTGACCTCGTGTTTTTGCAGGATCAGGAGGAGAAAGCATACAGGCTTAATAATTCTGCCACAAGAGGGAGCAAGAAATGTCAAGCAGATACATCCATAAAGATCTGAGAAAGCCTCAGAATCCCTAGCAGGACTGATGAAACATATTTCTCTCCTGAGGGCAGTTAGTAAAGACTGGAGGAAGGGACTGCTACTTCTAATATGAAGACAGCAATGCAAAATTTCAAGGAACATGAAAAATCAAGGAAACCTGACACCACCAAAATATTGCAGCAATTTCCAGTAACCAATCCCAAAGACAGAGAGATCTATGATTTACTTGATAAAAAATTTGTAATAGCTGTTTTAAGAAAACTCAGTGAGCTACAAGGAAACACAAAAAGACAAAATCAGGAAAACTACATTATACAAACAAAAAGAGAAATTTAACAGAGGTAAAAATCATTAAAAAAAAAAAAAAAAGAACCAAACAGAAATTCTGGTGCTGAAGAACAATTAAAATGAAAATTGCACATATGTTTGCACGTATAGGAGGATTAGGAGGAACTTGACGGAGGAACAAGGGGGAGAAGAAGGGGGGAAATGGTGGGGGAAAGGAAGAGAGGCAAACCATGAGAGACTCTTGAATGCTGACAAAAACTGAGGACTGATGGATGTGGGGGGGGAGGGGGGGATGGGCATGGAGGTGGACACTTGTGGGGATGAGCACTGAGTGTTATGTGGAAACTAATTTGACAATAAACTATTTGTAAAAAAAATAAAAAAATAAAATGAAAATTGCAGTAGAGAGTAAAAACATCAAAATGGATCGAACAGAAAAAAGAATCTATGCGACTGAAGAAACTTTAAAATTACACACTCAGAAGAGGAAAAAAAGAATCAAAAAGAGTGAAGAAAGCATACATTATAGGGTACCATCAAAAGAAGTAACTTGTGATTTGCTAGACTTCCAGAAGTTGAAAAGAGATAGGGACAGAAAGCTTACTTAAATAAATAAAGGCTGAAAACTTTTCCAAACTGGGGAGAGATATGGATATAAGTTCATAAAGCTCACAGATCACCAAACTCAAAGAGGTCCTCTTCAAAACTCATGATGATAAAACTATCAAATATCAAAGAAGACCACCTTAAAAGCAACAAGAGAAAAGAAGTCTCTAACTTACAAGTGAACCCACACAATGCTATCAGCAGATTTCTCAGCAAGCACCTTACAGATAGGCCAGGACAGAGTGGGATGAAAAGGTGCTGAAAGGAAAAAACTGCCAACCAAGAATACTCTATTTGGCAAAGTAATCCTTCAGAAATGATGAAGAATTAAGCACTTTCCCAGAAAAACAAAAGCTGAGTGTGTTCATCAACTCTAGACCAGCATTGGCAAGAAAGGTAGAAAGAAGTTCAAGCTGAAATGAAAGAATGATAATCAGCAACATGAAAACATAAAAAAATTCAACATACTGGTACAGAGAATACAGTGAGATTCAGAATTCTCTAATAGTGCAATATGAAGGGGTTAACCACTTAACTCTCTTACAAGGTAAATGGACCAAAGAATTAAAACCATCTATAGCTATTTACAAATCAACGTGATATATCACACATTAACAAGAGGAAGGATAAAAATCATATGATTTTCTCAACAGATGCAAAAAAAAAAAACATTTGACAAAGCACAACATCCTTTCGTGATAAAAACTCCCAACAAAGTGGGTTTAGAGGGAACATACCTCAACATAATAAAGGCCATATATGAAAAACCTACAGCTAACATCATACACAATGGTGACAAACTGAAGGCATTACCTCTAAGATCAGGAACAGGGCAAGGATGTCCACTCTAGCCCCTTTTATTCAACACAGTACTGGAAGTCCTAGTTGTAGCAATCAGACAAAAAGAAGTAAGAAGCATCCAAAGTGGTAAAAATGAAGCAAAACTGCCACTATTTGCAGATGAGGATACTATACATAGAAGACCCTAAAGACAGCACCAAAAAAATATTAGAATAAATGAATTCAGCCAAGTTTCAGAATACAAAATTAATACACAGCAATCTCTTGCTTTTCTAAATATTAATAATGAAGTAGCAGAAATAACAATTAAGAAAACAACCCCATTGACATTTGCATCAGATAGAATAAAATACCTAGGAATAAAATTAGCCAAAGAGGTGAAAAATCTATACTCTGAAAACTATAAGACACTGATGAAAGAAACTGAAGATGACAAAAACAAATGGAAGAATATTCCATGCTCATGGATTGGGCAAAACAAATAATGCTAAAATATCCATACTACCCAAAGCAATCTACAGTTTCAATGCAATCTCTATCAAAATACCAACAGCATTTTTCAAAGAACTAGAACAAAGAATCCTAAATTTCATACAGAATCACAAAAGACCTCGAATAACCAAAGCAAACTTGAGAAAGAAAAAAGCCAGAGGTATCACACTCCCAGATTTCAAGATACACTACAAAACTGTAGTCATCAAAACAGTACGTATGGTACCGGCACAAAAACGGACACATGGATCACATGGACCACTTTCTTACACTATACACAAAAATAAATCAAAATTGTATTCAGACCTAAATGTGGGGCCTAAAACCATAAAAACTCCTAAAAGAAAACAAGGCAGTAATCTCTTGGATATCAGCCTTAGCAACATTTATGGATATATCTCCTCGCTCAGGCAAGGGAAACGAAAGCAAAAATAAACTATTAGGACTATATCAAAATAAAAAGCTTTTGTACAGCAAAGAAAACCATCAACACAACAAAAAGGCAACCTACTGAATAAGAGAGGATATCTGCAAATGATTTATATGATGAGGGGTTAATATTCAAAGTATATAAAGAATTTATACAACTCAATGCCAAACAAAACAAAACCCAATCCAATTAAAAAATGGACAGAGGACCTAAATAGACATTTTTCAAAAAAAAAAAAACATACAAATGACCACCAGACACATGAAAAGATGTTCAATACCACTCACCATCAGAGAAAGGCAAATCAAAACCACAATGAGATATCACCCTACACCTGTCAGAACGGCTACAACCAAAAAGTAAATAAAGATTTTGTAGGCAACATGAAAAAGAAAACTTTTTGTTTTTGTTTGTTTCAAACTTTTTTATATAACATTTAAACAGCCACAGTGTTTCTGCTCCAAGGTATTTAAGCTTTGGTATAAACTATTTTTTTAGATAAAAAAATTTGAAATGTAATTTTGCTATTTGGAGTGCTTACCATAAGTACTACAATTAAAAAGATTTTTCATTAAAAAAATACAATCAAAAAGATAAGAAGTAACAAGTGTTGCCGAAGATGTGAAGAAAAAGGAATACCTGTGCACTGTTAATGAGAATGTAAATTGGTGCAGCCACTATGCAAAATATTATAAAGGTTCCTCAAAAAACGTAAAATAGTAAGTCAGTCAGAGAAAGACAAATTCAGTATGATTTCACTCTAATGTGGAATTTAAGAAATAAAACAGATGAATATAGGGGAAAGGAAGAAAAATAAGATAAAAACAAAGAGGGAGGCAAACCGTAAGAGACCCAAATATAGAGAACAAACTAAGGGTTGCTAGAGAGAAAATGGGTGGGGGGATAGACTAAATGATGGGCCTTAAGGAGGATATTTGTTGGGATGAGCACTGGGTGTTGTATGTAAGTGATGAAGTACTGGGTTCTCCTCCTGAAACCAATATGACACTGTATGCTAACTAACTTGAATTTAAAGTGAATGAATGAATAGATAAGAAACAGAACTACCATACAATCCAGTAATTCGAATATCAGTATTTATCCAAAGAAAATAAAAGATATCAACTTGAAAAGTTATCTATGCACCCCTATGTTTACTGCAGCATTATTTACAATAGCCAAGATATAGAAGCAACTCAAGTGTCCATTGATAGATGAATGGATAAAGAAGATTTGAGATACACACACAAACACACACACACACACACACACACACAGGAATATTACTCAGTCATAAAAAAAGAATGAAACCCTGCCATTTGCAACATGGGTGGACCTAAAGGGTACAATGCTAACTGAAATAAGTCAGACAGAGAATGACAAAATACCGCATGATTCCACTTATATGTGGAATCTAAAAAATGAAACAAATGAACAAACAAAAAAACAGACCCTTATATACATAGAACAAACTGGTGGCTGCCAGAGAGGAGGTGAGTGGAAGGATGGGCAAAATAGGTGAAATGGATTAAGAGGTACAAAATTCTAGTTATAAAATAAATAAGTCATGGAGATGAAAAGTACAGCGTAGGGAATATACTCAATATATTACAATAATATTGTATGGGGACAGATGGTGACTATGCTTGTGGTGGTGAGTACTGAGTAATGTATAGAGTTGTAGAATCACCATGCTATACACCTGAAACTAATACAACATTGTATGTCAACTATACTTCAATAATAAAAAAAAATAAAAAGCAAATCAGTGTATTATGGGGAAGCAGAGTGCCAAAGGTGTTATTCCTCCTCTGCTCTGTCACGTGGTAACTAAGTGACCAGGGGCCAGTCACATACATTTCAAAGGACTTGATATGCCTATCTGTCAAAGGAGGGTGTCCACGCTCCCTTAAAGCTCTGAAATTCTGATTTAGAATGCTAAAAATCAAGAACCTAAGACATTAATAGCCACAATATTAGAGTGACTAGCATCCAGTTAATACTTTAAGAAAATAAAGTGAGATAGTAAATTTTAACAGGAACCACAGGAAGAGTATCTCTAATTAAGGCAATAAAATTGTTTTACAAAAATGCTACAGCTACAATAATTTGCTAATGAATACACAATATAAAAAGAGGGTAAGCTGTGACATCAAAAACAAAAATGGGGAGAGTCTTTATATGCAAAGTTAAGTTATCAGCATAAAACAGACTGTTATAGCTGTAAGATGTTTTATACAAGCCTCACAGTCACTGCAAAGCAAAAACTTATAATGAATTCACAAAGATAGAGAAGACAATCCGAGCATACCACTGGAGAAAAATCATCAATTCACAAAGGAAGGCAGTAAGTGAGGAAGAAAGGAACTAGAAAACAGCCAGAAAACAGTAAGATGGCATTAGTAAGTCCTCACCTATCAATAACTACTTTTAATGTAAATGAATTAAATTCTCCAATCCAAAGGTATAAAGTGGCTAAAAACCAAACCCCACTATATGTTCTCTACAAGAGACTCGCTTCAGCTTTACGGTCACACACAGGCTCAAAGTGAAGGGATGAGAAAGGGTAATTCATGCAAATGAAAACCAAGAGAGTAGGGTGGCTATACTTAAATGAGACAAAATAGACTTTAAGCCAAAAACCATAACAAGAGGCAAAGAAGGTCATTATATGATGTTAAGGGGTTAATTCATGAAGAAAATATAAAAATCGTAAATATATATATACCCAACATCAGAGCACCTAAATATATTAAGCAAATAGCAGATCTGAAGGGAGAAATCAATGCATATATCATCCAGACAGAAAATCAATAGGGAAATGTTGAACTTGAGCTATACTTTAGACCAAATGGACCTAACGAACATATAAAGAACATTCTATCCAACAGCCGCAGAATACATATTCTTCTCAAGTGCACATGGAACACTCTCCAGGATATAATGATAGGTCACAAAACAAGTCCTAGGAAACTTAAAAAGACTGAAATCATACCAAGTATTTTTTCTGATCACAATGTTATGAAACTAGAAATGAATTAATAGGAAGAAAGCTGGAAAATTTACAAGTATGTAGAAATTAACACTCCTGAACAACCAATAGGTCAAAGAAGAAATCAATAGTTATCTTGAAACAAATGAAAATGGAAACACAATATACCAAAATAAATGGCCAATCGATACATAAAAAGATGCCCAACATCAGCAATCACCAAGGAAATGTACATCAAAATAACAGTAAGAGATCACCTCACACCTTTGAGAATGACTATTATCAACAACGTAAGAGGTAAGTGTTGGCAAAAAGGTGGAGAAAAGGGAATCCTTGTGCACTGTTGTTAGGAATGGAAATTGGTGCGGCCACCAGGGACAACAGTATGGAGGTTCCTCAGTATTAAAAGAACCATCATGTGATCAGCAATCCCACTTCTGGGTATCCAAATAAAACCAGGATTTCTAAGGGATATCTGCATGTTCAATGCAGCATTACTTACAATAGGCAAGATATGGAAACATTAGTGTCTGTCTACAAATGAATGGATAAAGATGTAGTACATACATAAAATGGAGTATTATTCAGCCATAAGAAAGAAGGAAACCCGGCCCTTTGTGACACAGATGGACCCTGTGGGCACTACACCAGGGGAAGTCAGTCAGATAGAAAAAGGTAAATACTGTATGATATTACCTGTGTGCAATGTAAAAAAGCCAAATTCATAGAAACAGAAAGTAGAATGGCGACTGCCAGGGGCTGAGGGGAAATGGAAAGATGTTGGTCATGGGGCGCCTGGGTGGCTTAGTCGGTTAAGCGTCCGACTTTCGCTTAGGTCATGATCTCGCGGTTGGTGGGTTCGAGCCCCGCGTCGGGCTCTGTGCTGACTGCCAGCTCAGAGCCTGGAGCCTGTTTCAGTCTGTGTCTCCCTCTCTCTCTGACCCTCCCCTGCTCACGCTCTCTCTCTCTCTCTCTCTCTCTCTCTCCTAGAAATAAATAAAAATATTTAAAAAAAAAAAAAAAAAGGAAAGATGTTGGTCAAGTGTGCAAACTTCCAGTTATAAGAGGAATAAGTTCTAGGGATCTAATGTACACACGATGACTACAGTTAATACTACTGTATTACATACATATATACTTGAAAGCTGCCAAGAGAATAAATCTTAAATGTTTTCACAACATAAATTGATAATTATGTGAGGTGATAAAGGCATTAACAATACTATGATAATCATATTGCAATATGTCAATGTATCAAATCAACATGTTGTGGACCTTAAAATCATACAGTGGTAATATGTCAATTATATCTCAATAAAGCTGAAAAAAAATAGAACTACCACATGATCCAGCTTCTGGGTATGTATCTAAAGGAGTTAAAATCAGTATCTTGAAGACACATCTGTACTCTCATGCTCACTGTAGCATTATTCACAATAGCCAAGACATGGAAGGAACCTAAATGTCTACCAATGGACAAATGGGTAAAGCAAATGTATATGCGTACAATGGAATATTATTCAGCCTTGAAAAAGAAAGAAATTCAGCCATTTGCAACAACACAGATAAACCTGCAGGACATTATGCTAAGGAAAACAAGGCAGACAGAGAAGGGCAAATGCTAAATGACACCATTCCTATGAGGAATCTGTAGTCAAACTCAGAGAAGCAGAGTGTAGAATGGTGGTTGTCAGGGACTGGGGGAAATGCAGAAGTACTATTCAAAGGGCACAAAGTTTCAGTGACACAGGATGAGTAAGGCCGAGAGATCTATATAGCATAGTGCCTACCATTAATTATTCTGTAGTCTATAATTAAAAATTTGCTAAGAGGGTAGATCTTATGTTAAGCATTCTTATCACACACACAAAATAATGTAAGAAAGAAAGAAAAGGAGAGAGAGAGGAGGAAACTTGTAGAGGTGATGCATAGTTTTATGGCATAAATTGTAGTGATGGGTCCATGGATATATAATTATCTCCAAACTGCAGGTATCACATTACATACGTAAAATATTCATAGCTTTTTGTGTGTCAATCATACCTCAACAAAGTAATTTAAATAATTGTCTTAAGACCTAAATGTAAAAGCTAAAACGATAAAGCCTTTAAAAGAAAACATAATAGAGTATATTCATTATTTAAATGTACGCAGTTTCCTTATGAAGGGAGAAAATAAGAACCAAAAAAATGAAAAATTAGACTTTAGAGAAGTTAAAAACTACTGTTCATGACAAGATACAGTTAAGGAAATGAATAGGCAAAACAAAGACTGCAAGGAAACATTTACAAAACAGTGATCCGACAAAGGACTAGTAACCAAGATAATATAAAGGGCATCTATCTAGGGGCGCCCAGCTTTGGTTGGTTGAGTGTCCAACTTTGGCTGAGGTCATAATCTGTCAGATTGTGAGTTTGAGGCCTGCAGTGGGCTCTGTGCTGATGGCGTAGAGCCTGCTTCGGATCATCTGTCTCCCTCTCCCTCGCTGGGAGATCATTTCCCACACTTGGATGCTTGGTCTCAGGCCACAGTGTTTGGCAGAAATCAGTGATTTTTCAGAACACTGGAAGGTGCCCACAACTGGCACTAGTGTATTTTTTTGTCCCTCCAAAAAACCTATGGACAGTCCTTTGCTTTTCTAGACACGAGTAAGCTTGGGAATGCGCTACTTCATTCTAGGCCAGGCTGCCTGCAGATCTAGACCCTTTCCTCTGCTACTTTATTGCCAGTTACATTAACTGCAATCTATGACAAGAGTTGATTAACACTGTCCTATAGTCAACATCTCTTAGTAATAGTGAAAGTCGTCCTACTCAATAACCATCCTCTGTGGTCTCCCTCACACCAGCCACACAGGTTTTCAGAGGTAAGTGCAGGTTAATTTGCTTATTTTTCTTTATATTTTGTATTTTCTTTATTATTTTGTATTATATTAGAGTATTGTAATCATTTTTATACGAATATTTGTGGGTTGTGGAACAAGTAATGAGTTTTCATTACTTCTTACGGGGAAATTTGCTTCGATATACAAGTGCTTTGGATTACAAACATGTTTCTGGAACAAATTATGCTCGCAAACCAAGGTTTTATTGTATTTTGAAAAGACACTTCATAAAATAAAATATATGAAAGGTAAATAATTGCAATAAAAAAGTGCTCGGCAAAATCAAGCATCAAGGAGATGCAAAATAAAAACTACATAACCACAGGCTCAACTAAAATTAAAAGAACAACACTGGGCCCTCCTACACTGTTGGTGGGAATGTAAACTGGTACAGCCCCTCTGGAAAACAGTGTGGAGGTTCCTCAGGAAACTAACAATAGAACTCCCCTAGGACCCAGCAATAGCACTGCTAGGAATTTACCCAAGGGATACAGAAATGCTGAGGCATAGGAGCACGTGTACCCCAATGTTCATAGCAGCACTCTCCACAATAGCTAAAACATGGAAAGAGCCTAAGTGTCCATCAACAGATGAATGGATCAAGAAGATGTGGTTTATCTATACCATGGAATACTACATGGCAATGAGAAACAATGAAATCTGGCCATGGGTAGCAACGTGGATGGACCTTGAGGGTGTTATGCTGAGCGAAATAAGTCAGGCAGAGAAGGACAAATATCCTATGTTTGCACGTATAGGAGGATTAGGAGGAACTTGAGGGAGGAACAAGGGGGAGAAGAAGGGCGGAAATGGTGGGGGAAAGGGAGAGAGGCAAACCATGAGAGACTCTTGAATGCTGACAAAAACTGAGGACTGATGGATGTGGGGGGGAGGGGGGATGGGCATGGAGGAGGACACTTGTGGGGATGAGCACTGAGTGTTATGTGGAAACTAATTTAACAATAAACTATTTGTAAAAATAAATAAATAAATAAATAAATACTCAAATACAGGAGTCAAAATTAAAAAAAAAAAAAAAAAAGAACAACACTGGGGTGCCTTGGTGGCTCAGCTGGTTGAGTGTCTGACTCTTGATTTCAGCTCAGGTCATGATCCCAAGGGTTGTGGGATCAAGCCCAACATTGGGCTCTGCACGGAGTGTGGAGCCTACTTAAGATTCTCAGATTCTCTCCCTCTCTCCATCTGCCCCCTCTCCCCAACTCATGCTTTCTCTCTAAAAGGAAAAAAAAAAAAAAAAAGACCATCCCCAAATGTCAGCAAGAATGGGGAACAATGGGAACTCTCACACTCTATGTGGAAGGAGTATAAAATGCTACAACCAGTTTGGAAAGGCTCTAGCAGTTTCTAACAAAACCAATCACATACACTCACCACATTACCTACTAATCTAAATCTTAGGGATTTCCTCAAGAGAAATGAGAACTTATTTCCACACAAAGACTTATTCAAAGAATGTCGTTTTCTTCAAAATAGCCAAAAACTGGAAACAGCTCAGGTATCCATTGATAGGATAACTTATTAATAACCATATTGTGACATAATCACTCAAAGGAATACTATCCAGCAGTAAAAAGGAATGGACTACTGACACATGCGATATAAATGAATCTCAAAAACATAATACGAAGTGAAATAAGCTTTATACAAAAGTACACATTAGAGGACACCATTTATATAAAGTTACAGAATCAACAACACTAGGGCTAACAAAGTAAGAACTGTGTGAGTGGCAGGAATTGACCAGGAAGGATCATGAGGGAGCCTCCTGGGGGTGATGATGATGTTCTAAATCTTGATAGGGGTTTGGGTTCCATAAGTATATGCATTGGTAAAAAAAAAAAAAAAAAAAAAAACAAAAAACAACTGAGCAAATACACACTTAAGATCTATGCATTAATTTTATGTAAAACTTACATCATCAGAAAAACCTGTAAAAATGCTGAATTCTAGCTAATGATAGGCATGTTGCAATCTAGGGAATGCAAACAGATGTCTGCAATTTACTTAAAAATATGTCAAAAACAGGGGCATCTGGATGGCTCAGTTAGGTGTCGGGCTCTTGATCTCAGCTCAAGTCATGATCTCACAGTACGTGAGGTCAAGTCCCCGTGGGACTCTGCAGAACCTGCTTGGGATTCTCCCTCTCCTTTCTCTGCCCCTCCCCTGCTTGTGCTCACTCACTCTCTCAAAATAAACAACATTTAAAAATGTTAGAAATAAGGTAGACTGACGGACAGAGGGATAGATACATGATAAAACAAGTATTGTAAAAGGTTAAAAAGAGGTGGCTATGAAAGTATTTACCATAGGATTCTTTCAACTTTCATATGTTGAAAACGTTCATAATAAAATACTGGGGCAAAGGGAGAAAAACAAGAGAAATCAAAGTAGGAAGAAATAGCAGAGATCGTGAAGGAAGAAACACCAGGAAGGGAGAGAGGGAGTAGAAAGAACATGAGAAGAGTATTAAACCCCAAAAGCCAGTGAGAAAAGCAATGCCAGAGGAGGTAATAGTTCATTGTGTAGAATTCTTCAGAAAATTCAAGTAATACTGAACAGCCCACTGGATATGGTCACAGGAGGGGTGTGAATGGATGAGTGAAGCCATACTGAAGCGGAGCGAGAGAAAGCCGTCGGTGAGGAAGCAGAGTGCTAAGAAACCTGGCCGGGCAGGAGACCAGAGAGCTGGGGCCACAGCTGGAGAAGGATGTGAGAAGACAAAGGACAACACCGGGACGTGTTTACATGGATGGCAATAATGCAGGAGAGAATCAGAGCACATAGGAGGCAGAACCATGTCCCCCAAAACGATATGCTTCAGTCCTAACTCCCAGCACCTGCAAACGTGACCTTATACAGAAATAGGACCCCTGTGGATATGACTGAACTAATATGAGGTTATGCTGAATTAGAGCAGGCCTTAATTCAAGGACTGGTGCCCCTATAAGAAGAGGACTTTGGACACAGACTCAGAGACAACACCATGCAGCAGTGGAGACAGATACTGGAGTGAGACCTGTGGAAGCCAAGGAACACCCAGCAACTACCAGAAGCTGGGAAGAAAGAAGAAAGGATTCTCCCCTAGAGCCTTCAGAGAGAGAGAGCATGGCTCTGCTGACACCTGGACTTCAGACCTCTAGCCTCCAGAGTTGTGGGAAGTGATTTCTGTTACTTGGAGCCACCAAGCTTGCAGGAGTTCGTTACGGCAGTGCTCAGAAACGAATACGGGAGAGATTAAGGGAAAAGAGAAAGAAGTGGTAAGGACAGGGTGACGTCCTTGTCAAAGTGCCATGGAACCGTCTCCAAGTGCTCGGGGGAGGGGTTGGGCCTTTCACAGTATCAGGGCCACCCTCTTTGGCCTAAGGAAGTATAGCATCATTCAGGGAGGATCTAAACAACCAAGGCTTTATCCAGAAGCTTTGGACAATGCAGAATGCTTCAGACAGCCTTTGCCAGAGACTCTCTGTCCATTTAACTAGTACACAATATGCAGCCAGCGCATTCAAGTTACTAGTCTTCCTCTAAACATACAAGAACCAACCCACGAAACTTAAGTGCAGCAATTCTCTGCCTTCCAAAAGACGTTTGACAACAAACACGCAAGTCTTACCAATAGGAATGGAGGCAGGTGCTCGGCCAATGGGCAAAACAAAACCACCACACAAAAAGCCTAGTGATCCACATTCAGAAAGCTCCTTACCTTGAGCTGCTGCTGGAGTTCACTGTTCAACCGGGCCAGCACTGCATTTGCCTCTTTATTTTTGCGGATGGCAGTCTGAATAGCCTTCTTCTGTTTGGAAGACTGTCTATAAAAAAGTACAAACACAGTTCAGTGGACTAGAACCCGGAGGTCCGGACCCTTGTGGGTCAGAACACTCGGATTCATGGGAAGTACTTAACAAGGGGCTGATGTCGCAGGGCTCCAAACAGAAAACCATATATTCACAGACAGGCAGCCACACGCAGATACGCAGGCACACAGGCACACACCAAATGAAACAAATTTGTCGGGATGAATTATTTACACCTGAAGTAATTCCCATTTTATAACTTGAAGAAAAGCTGTGAATTAGACCTTTTCAAACTTCGCATTCCATTTATTCCCAGACAATTTAATAAGTATTTCTTCCTGACAAACCACATTAACTAGAATGCCCTTTTTGTGTAAGCATTAATGGCATTTAAAAGACCTGCAGGTGGCCCCTGTGGACAAGTCTGAAGGAAATGAATAGAAGAACATTCTCTTTAGCAAAACTCTTACATTAACTTAGCCAGCCTGCATATGACTCCTTCATTTCTTCATTATTAGGCATGAGTGCTTGAGCTTGTGTGAGTGTGCTCATTCATGTGCACATACCCGCACACATCTGTGGCACTTGAGAAAAACAGAGATGTTTTAATAACAGTATTCCCAAATTAAGTCAATAGTAAATTCACAGAGCAGCCAGAACTAGGGTGACCATATGTTCCACACCGCCCATCACAGTCTCTGGTATACTGCTGGTCTCCGAGCCCACTTTCTCCCTCAAAGCTGTCCAGAGTTGGAATGATAAATCAACGTGACTGCATCACCTACAACCTTATATCCCACAGCAAAAAATACCGAATTCTCAGAGAATTAAAAAAAAAAAAAAACAGACATATTTGTAATCAGTGAGAGGTGGGTTCCAGGCCAGAGCAACATAGCCAGAATGCAAAGTGACCACTGTGGAGATCTGATTAATATTTGCTGAGAATATACACTATGCTACCCACTCTGCTACAATCCACAGAAGGCATACTCCCTTCCCCAACAAGTTTAAAGATGAATTTTTTCCATCCATAAATAGGCAGGAGAGAGGCTTTAAAATCTACTTTAGAAAGATAAGGATTGGCCTTCCGGTTTCAGGACAACATGGAGTAGACACACTTCTCTCTATGCACCTAGTTAAAATCCTGGACATAATATATAAAACACCCATAGGATTACTCCAAAAAGGGGCAGCTGGGTGGCTCAGTTAAGCACCTGACTCTTGATTTCAGATCAGGTCATGATCTCACAGTTGTGAGACTGAGCCCCATGTTGGGCTCTGTGCTGACAATGCACAGCCTGCTTGGGATAGTCTCTCTCTCCCTCACTCTCTCTCTCTTAAAATAAATAAATAAACTTTAATAAAAGATTATTCCAAAAAGTGAAAAAGGCAAGCCAGCTAGGGAACTCGGTACCCAGGGAAACACACAGCAGTGAATTCCCTGAGTTTTCTTTTTTGCTTCATATATCCCAGACTAGAGAGTGGAGAAGTCAGCAATCCATAAATGCCAATAAGGGCAATCATAAAAAAGCACCTTCCCCCAAGCCCAAACCCTGCACTCTGTAGCCAAATGACTTGGAAGGGGGCAGCCTAGCAAGACATAAATTAGGCACAGTATCACTCTCTCCTGGAGATAGATGCAAAATGTTTTAACAAAATAGGAGCAAACTGAATTTAGCAATATATTTAAATATTATACACCATGACCAAGAGTGCTTTATTCCAGAGATGCAAGACTGATTCAATATTCATAAGTCAATCAGTGTAATCCACCATCCTAACAGCTGAAAGAAAAAACTCACATGATTGTATCAACTGATATAGAAAAAGCACTGGTTAAAACTCAATACCCACTTCATGATAAAAACTCTCAGAAAACCATGAATAGAGGCCAACTTGCTCAACTTGATGAAGAATTTCTACAAAAAATAGCTATAGCTAACATTATACAGAATGAAAACCTGAATGCTTTCCCCCTAAGATGAGGAACAAAGCAAGGATTTCTACTCTCATTATTATTTTCAACACAGTGCTAGAAGTCCTAGCCAGTACAAGAATTCAAGAAAAAGAAAAGGCACACATATTGGAAAGAATGAAACTGTCCCTATCTGCCAATGACATGATGACCTATATAGAAAATTCCAAGAAATCTATAAAAAAAAAAAAAATTCTCAGAACTAATAAATTATTTCAGCAAGAATAGAAGTTTGGAGGAGAGAAGATTAACATACAAAAATCAATAGAATTTTGATACACTAACAATGAATACATGGGGAAAAACTCAAAAATACAATATCACAAAGATTCAAACTGAAATACTTAGATATATCAAAACATATAAGATTTACATGCTGAAAACTATGCAACACTAATGAAAAAATAGGATCAAAACAAACAGAAATATTTATCATGTTCATGGATTAGATGACTGAACACAGTAAAGATGTCAACTTTCCCCAGGTTGATACAAAGGTTTATTAACACAATTCCTATCGAAATCTCAGCAAGATTTTTGTAAATCGAGACAAAATTACTCTAAAATTTATATGGAAAGCCAGAAGAATCAGAATAGCTAAAACAATTTTGAAAAAAAATTATAATAAAGTGGGAG
The DNA here is from genome assembly GCF_003009895.1 of Hyaena hyaena. Lineage (NCBI taxonomy): Eukaryota > Metazoa > Chordata > Mammalia > Carnivora > Hyaenidae > Hyaena > Hyaena hyaena. The sequence continues at coordinate 3,534,455 of NW_024080712.1, read as the reverse complement.
AAATAGACTTTTTATTATAGAGCTACAGGAATCAAGTAAATAAGTAATGAAGATAGGAATCAGGACTGTGTGGTATTGGCAAAGGGAAAGACACATAGATCAATGGAACAGAATAGAGAACCCAGAAAGAGAATCACACTGGTAAACTTAGTTTTGACAGACGTGCAAATGCAAGTCAATGGAGCAAGACTAGCCTTTTCAACCAGCAGTACTGAAGCAATTCAACATCCACAAGCCAAAAAAAAAAGAAAAAAAAGGAAAAGAACCCTGACCTAATGGATCTAGCAACTTAAATATAAAGTATAAAATCATAAAACTTTTAGAAGAAAACATAAGAGAAAATCTTTAAGACCTAGGGCTTGGTGAAGAATTTTAGATGCAACAACAAAAGCACAATCCATACAAGGAAAAAAAAATCAGCAAGTTGGACTTCTTTGAAATTTTAAAAACTTCCACACTACAAAAGACTGTTAAGAGGATGAAATGACAAGCTACAGACTCAGAGAAAATATATTCAGAGCACATATCTAACAATTTATATGTATTTAAAATATATAAAGAACTCTCAAATCTCAACAGAAAAAGAACAATTCAATTAGAAAATGGGGAAAGGACATCAAGAGACATGTTACCAAAGAGGATATATGATGGCAAATAGACACATGAAAAGATGCTTGACATCACTAGCCATTAGGGAAATGCAAATTAAGGCCACAGTAGGATAGAACTACACACCTATTTGAGCAGCTAACGTAAAAAAAAAAAAAAATGACAATAGCAAATGCTGGTGAGGATGTGGACAAACTGCACGTGCCATACATTGCTGGTGGAAATGTAAAATGGGAAAGCCGTTTTTGAAAAACAGCTTGGCAGGTTCTTTAACAACTACACATACACTCAGCACACAACCCAGCAGTCACACTCTTCGACATTTATACCAGAGAAATGAAAATATGTACACACGAGAACCCATACACAAGGTGCTCATAGTAGCTTTATTTAGAATTCTCAACTAAACACAACCAAAACATCTCTCAACAGGCAAATGGCTCGACAGACTGTGAGACATGCATACCACAGAATACAGCCTAGCAGTGCTGATTGAGATACATAACTTGGATGTCCAGGGACTGTGCCAAGCGAAAAAAAGCCAAACTCAGAAGGTCACATGCTGTATGATTCTATTTCTATAATATTCTCAAAATGACAAAACTATAGATACGGGAAACAGATCAATGGTTGCCAGGGGTAAGGAATGGTGAGGAGGAGGGGTAGGTCTGACTTCTGTACCCTGATTACAGTGGTGGTTACAAGACTCAACACATGTAATTAAACGACATAGAACTACACATACGCTGTCCCAATGTCAGTGTCCTGGTTTGGATGTTGTACTACAGTTGGGTCAAATGTTATCCATTAGGAGAAACTTGGTGAAAGACACACAGGACTAGGGCACCTGGGTGGCTCAGCCGGTTAAGCATCTGAGTTTGGCTCAGGTCATGATCTCATGGTTCGTGACTTTGAGTCCTGCATCAGGCTTACTGCTGTCAGCACAGAGCCTACTTTGGATCCTCTGTCCCACTCTCTCTGTCCCTCATCTACTTGTGTGCTCGCTCTCGCACTCTCTCTCTCTCTCTCTCAAAAATAAAATGAAACATTAAAAAAGAAGATATTTTTTAAAAGATACACAGGACTGCTCTGTGTGGTTTTTGTAATTTCTTGTAAATCTGTAATTATTTCAAAATAAAGAGTTTCAATAAAAAGATGTTGATCAGAACATGATGTCCCTCCTTAAACTACTACACACTACGTGCACCCAGTTCCTAACATTTTCCTCCTTTAGCAACTGTCTCCATCTCCTCCCACCTCCTCCACTGTGATGGGCCCCTGGCAGGCAGTCACATTTTCTTAAGAAAACCTTCACCTCTATTTTGATCCTTGAGTGGATGCTGGCCCATGCTGAGCTGATCAGTTCTCTCTCTGAAGGATCTGGGTTATGGCTAATAGTTCAGTTCAGCCTGGGCCCGGGAAGGTAACAAAGTAATCTCGGGAGCTGAAGGTGCTTGAGAAGTCTTCATAGGTTAAAAAAAAAAAAAAAAAAAAAAAAAGTCAAAAACACCCTAAGAAAATTGAAGGAATCAGAAGACACTCCAAAGGTTTACAATCGTCTCTTCCAAGCCACTCCTACCACAGATTTCCATGAGTCACCCCTATATCCTTATAATAAATAGTATGGTTTTGCTACCTCAAGTTGCTTTTTATCATTTGCTACAAAGGAGCCCTAAATAACATCAAGATAGGATCAAGCCCAGAATATCTATGAAGGAGTAGGCAAAGCATTTAACTTGCCTCACCCTCTTAAGGGTTGCTTCTGGAGTTTGTCTCTTCAGGTTCTTCTAATATTTTCACTCACTGTTCCAGGCCAGGTTCTAAATGGCCTGGTTTCCAAGGAGGAAAATGAAGGAGTAACAGTGAAGTAGACATTTAATTTGTCTGGTCCTACTGTGTGTCACGCTATCTATCAACTGAGAACTATAGCACTCTGAGGCACTCAAGGTTTTGCAGCCGGCTATCCTCTGAAACCCATTCCCATGCGCTCTTGTTTGCAGTGGCCGGCCTATCACCCGCAGCTGAACGAGGTACATGGCCATCCAACCAGAAACTCCATTTTCCGGTCTCTCCTGCAGGGAGGTAAGATCATATGACTAAATCTGGGCGAAAGGGATCAGAGAGAAGTGATGAGCACCACTTCTGTGTCATACCCTTTCTGTTTTCTCTCCATTTTCCCATTCCCCTCTCTGGGGCCCAGAAGATGAACATGCTAGTGAGCCATCTGCAACCACAGGGATGAAGGCAACCCCCACGGGGATCTAGAATAAGAATACAGGAAGGCACCTGGGTTCCTGGGCAGAGCTGCCCTATGCATTGGGACTACTCACCATCTGAGACTTTTACACATGAAAGAAGTCAATTTCCACATTATTTGAGTGGCTGTTACCTGGGTTTCATTCAAACAGCTGAACCAATATTTGAAAGAATATAAAGTAGGGTCTCCTGATGAGAAAAATCTTCTTAGCCTTCAACCTGAGCCCTGATTTCTTCCAAGGAATTACTGAGTACAGCTTTTGAGAAATGAAGTTGTATTGCCTTTTCTCTACTTGGAAATGGGAGGTTCTCACTAGGGATGCCCCTTCTCAGCCCCGCAGACATTCCAGTGCTGCCAAATCTGAAGCAGGAAGGACAACAGAATCGCACCCACTGAGAACGTCGTGCAGGCAAACAGAGCCCGCCCCACACTGGCTGCTGGGTGTGCCCTGGGATGGCCCAGGACATCTCCTGGGGATACAGGGAAGAGCAGAAGCCGTGGAGGCTCGCAGCTTCAGTCACAGTACTGTTAACACCATATCCTCTCTCTCCAAACTGTTCAAATGATTCTGTTTTCCCAAAGTTCATCTTTACTAGATATGTGAGATGTGAGGGGAAAACCAAGTAAACCAAAGTATTTCTTTAAAATACCCACTTTTGTCCTTCGGAGAAGCTCATTAGTGATGACACAATCCAGGAGGTGTTTATTAGTTATAACCGGGACTCCGCAGCTTGCTTGGAGAATACTGTATTTTGCCTTGGCCTTAAATGGAGTAGACAATGACGATATCTGAAGGGGAATTTATTTCTTATAATAGGTCTGTTCTGATGTTCATTTCCCAAAGAGCTGATGACCATTTTCTAACTAGTCTTTTTTTTCAGCCATTCTTAACCAAGGTTCTGTGAGACAATAAAAATGAGAAATGATTTGTGCCTCTTTTCTCATTTTTCCCAAAAACAATACATAGTAAAGACCACTCCAGATACATAAGAGAGGTTAACTTCCTATAGACAATGGATATCTAAGGCATCAGAATTTAATTCTTTTCCAAAACCCTGGGTGCGAAAGAACTATACATCATGTTTCTGGCTCTCTCTCTCTCTCTCTCTCTCCAAAACTTAAAAAATTATGAATGCTGGGGTGCCTGGGTGTCTCAGGTGGTTAAGGGTCTGACTCTTGGGTTTTGGCTCAGGTCATGATCTCATGGTTTTTGAGTTCAAGCCCCGCATTGCGCTCTGCGTTGACAGTGTGGAGCCTGCTTGGATCTCTCTCTCTCTCTCTCTCTCTCTCTCTCTCTCTCTCTCTCTCTCTCTCCTCTTTCTGTGTGTGTGTGTGTGTGTGCGCGCACCCCTCCTATGCTTGCTTCATCTCTCTCAAGATAAACTTAAAAAAAATTTTTTAATAAGAATAAATTATGAATGTTACGTTGCTTATCGCTCCAAAAGGAACTGGTCTGGGAACTAAAACAAGCTGTATTAAGTCCATCCCTGCTACTGGTGTTGCTGGTGGCCGCGAGCCTCTCTCAGCCTGACACCACGTGGTCACCTAACGAGTGACAGTGTACCACAATGAGGGACAGTAGATAAACAGGTAGATAAAAGAAAGGATCTCCTTTCAACAAATGGTGCAGGATCAACTGGATATCTACACGCAAGAGAATGAAGCTGGGCCCCTTCCTCACACTATACACAAACAGGAACTCAAAATTAACCAAACTAACTAATGAACTAAAATTAGTTCAACGTAAGAACTAAAACTATAAAATCTGTAGAAGCGAACACAGGAAAAAAAATCTTTATGAACGTGGGTTAGGTAATGGCTCCTAGCTATGACACTAAAAGCACAAGTAACAAAAGAAAAAAAAAAGATAAATTGGACTTCATCAATATTACAAACTTCTGCACTGCAAAGGACACCACGAAGAGAGTGAAAAGACAACCTACAGAATGGGAAAGAATACTTACAAATCACATATCTGACAAGGGACTTGTATCCAGAATAGGTCAAGAACCGATTACTCAGAATGAAAAAAAAAAAATCCGAGCAGAAAAGGGCAAAGGATCTGAGTAGACATTTTGCAAAAGAAGATATATAAATGGCCAATAAATATATGAAAAGATGTTCAACCTCATTAGCCAAGAGGGAAATGCAAATCAAAAGCGCAATAAGATATCCCTTCACACCCACTAGGATGGCTGTAATAATTAAAAAAAAAAAAAAAGGTAACAACAAGTGTTGGAAGAACAGGACAAACTGGAACTCTCATTTGTTACCAGCCAAAATGTAAAATGCTGAAGCCACAGTGGGAAACAGTTTGGCAGGTCCTGAAAATACTGTATATAGAGCCACTGTATGACCCAGCAACCCCAGTCCTAGGTACATACAGTTGACAAATGAAAACATAAGACCACACAAAAACTTGTACACAAAGAGCGTACCAGCATTATTCTTTCTAGCTTCAAAGAGGCAACAACCCACATGTCCATCGACAGAGAAACGGGTAAATAAAATGGGATCTATCCATATAATGGGACATTATTTAGCAATAAAAAAAGAATTAAGTACTGATTTGTGCTACAACATGGATAAACCTTGGACACATGATGGTAACTGGAAAAAAAAAGCCAGCCACAAAAGACCACATGTTGCATGATTCCATTTACATGAAATGGCCAGAACAGGCAAATTTATAAAGACATAAAGTAGATTAGTAGTTGCCTGGGACATGGGACAGGGAATGGAAAGTGACTGCTAATGGGAACGGAATTTCCCTTGGGGGCAATGAAAATGTTCTAAAATTAGACTGCGACAACAGTTGCGCAACTCTGTGGATATACTAAAAACCACTGATCTGTACACATAAAAGGGTGAATTTTATACTGTGTGAATTGTACCTCAATAAAGCTGTTTAAAAAAAAAAACAAACGAAGGAAAGAAAATGAGAAAGATCTCTACGTGAGCCCCACCAGCAGCCATCCGTGTGCTCTGGAAGGTGCCACGGCCACCACTGACTGACTAGTGGTAAAGCAAAGCAGAGACCAAAGCGGTAAGCTGGGGGAGCACATGGAAGTGAGTTTTGCCATCCCTGTCCCTGACGGGGATCCATCCCCGTCCCTGACAGGGGATCCATCCCCGAGGCCTGAGGGTGACTGGAAGATGGTGGAGGTTGTCAGAGGCCAGTAAGGACAAAATACACTTCCTTTATGCACCGACACCATCAGGAAATGGTCCATTTGCAAAAAAAGACAAACACCATCCTGTGAAGAAGAGTGCCACATGGATTCAGAACAGGGTTTGGGCTCCAAAGGCAAGGTGCACCCCCAGAGTCTGCTGCTTCTCCTTCTACAACGGTGGAAGTGGGAGAAGCCCAAGCAGCCCCTGGGACCTGTGAGGCCTCTAGAGCAGTGCCAGGGCAGATCGTGAGCGTTTACATTAGCTACCAGTCGCGCTCACTTGGGAAGTCATTCATGGCACGTTTCTGCCCTCAACACCTTGCTCAGTTTCACTACAGGGCAACTGAGGCAAGTGATAGCCTTTCTTAAAGCAAAGCCTTCCAGAGACAAATGGTTTGTCCAAGAGCCCTGTTCTCTCGGCTTCTGGCCATGTCCACAGGTGTGCCCCCCTCCCTCCAAAGTCTGTTAGAGCCAGTCAGATGGGCATTTTGGAGGCTCCACATGCGACCATTCTGTGCCAGGTTGATCGACAACAGGAAATTTTCATGGGGACTAAGAAGAAATCACAAGCATATCTACTGAAAGCTGGGTCTGAGGGTCATGAAGCTAACCATTTGCCCTGGGGAACGTAAGACAGGTCAAGAGGAAAGACTGCCATCTCTATCACTGTCTTCTTCCCAGGAAAACGTGGGCTTCCATGAGAAGACGGGTGGGAAGGAGACAAAGAGGAGGAAGGAAGGGAAGGAATCAAACAAACCAAAACACTACAGCTTAGTACTCGCTTGGCCCTCGGGTCAGGTGGTCTCTTTCAAGAGGGCTGGCAGGCTGTAATAGCACCACAGAGATGAGTAAGACAAAACACAGCCATCAAATCACACCCTTCTATGGCCATGAACATAAATGTACACACATTTACATTCACACATACACAAAGATTTAAAAGGTAGACTCCGACCTCCCCAATCCAACAGGCTTACTTTTGGACTGCCGCATGGGGTTTCACTGTCGCTGCCGATGCTGGCCCGCCAACAGTGGTAGAAGTCTCTTGGCTTTCTGTAGCTGAGTTTTCAGGTCGGAATTTCCTTCGGATGGGCTTTGATGGAGGCTGAGAATATGGTACATCCTGCGGATTAAATACAAAACAATAAAACCCAAAAGTTAAACCGAAATGCTCCCCCATCATGTCAAAGCCCCGTGTTCCTCTAGGTCAGGCGTGTGCTCTGGTCAGACTCCACACCTGAAGATAAAAGGCTAATTCATGGCTTGGCAAGAACTGGAGGGACACGGGCATCAGGATCCAGGGGCCCAGCTGCCCACTCTTCCTTTTCTAAATGTGTGTGCATCTCACACCATGAGGCCTTTTCTAACTGAAGACAAAGCTCACTCTTGCATCACTCTGGGGCTTGTGGGAAAATGTTATAAATTTTGAAGTGTGTGATGGTCTCAGTCATCTGCTCTTCATTCTTCCATTCTCAATTCCTTCATGAAGTCAAGTTCAGGGGCCACAAGGTCTTTTTTTAAATGTTTAATGGTTTTCTCATTTTTTTTTTTTTTAGAGACAGAGAGAGAGAATGCACGTAGAAGAGGGGCAGAGAGAGAGGGGGAGACACAGAAACCGAAGCAGACTCCAGGGTCTCAGCACAGAGCCCAACATGGGGCTCAAACCAACAAACCATAAAATCATGACCTGAGCTGAAGTCATATGCTTAACCGACTCAGCCACCCAGGCGCCCTATCCAGAGCCACAATGTCCTCTGGCCTGCTTCCGGGGAGGGCCCTCCTCACCTGTGCTCCCGAGACCCAGGCCCCTGTTCCGACCAGAGAAGGGCCTGAGAAAAAAGGGAGCAACAAGAAGAGGGCGGGAAGGTAAACAGAGAACAGAACGCGGGAGTGGTGCCCACCGAGCAAAATGACGTGGGACTCAGTGACACAGGGGAGGGGAGGAGGGCTAAGGTGAAGACACCAGGACGCAAGAAGACACCACGGCACACAGAGGGCAGACCGCCCTCCCCCAGAGGCTCTCCCAGAGGCTCAGCAGCATGCAGCGTTCCACTAAAGTCACCTGGTCCTCCCCACCTGAACTTGCCGAGAGCGAGGCCGCCATATTTAACTGGGGTGCTGAAGAGGAAGGTACAAACTGTCAGTGGCATCAAGGTCAGGCCCAAGAATCATCAGCACCCTAGTCTTCACAAAGAACCCACATTCTAGAAAACCCGGACCGTTAACATTCACTTAAGGACACACAAACCATACAACAGATTTGCAAACAAAGACAAGAAGCCCAGGGGCGTGGCTCACAAGGCCACGACACCAGCACCTTCCCTCTGGCCTTACCTTCTTTGTTGGACTATTCTCTGCAGCTTGGGAGGGGGCTCTGTTCAGCTGGGGGTGTATTTCAGCCTCAGATGTTTGTTCAGACTGTAGCAAAATATCACACAAAAGATAAGAATGCAAACACATAACCACCTAAATATATAACGAATAACACTTAGAAAAAGTCACTAAGTGGAAGTTGATTTAGACCAACGTATAGCCAAGCGTGGTCAGGTCTGCAGATCCTTGAGAAAACCTTCCCTAGACCCTGCCATTCTCTCCCATGCTCCCTTCCAGCCTTGTTCAGTCTTAAGAAAAGGAGTCACAGTAATGTCTACAACTAGACATATGCATTGTGGAAAAACTGATGCTTTATAAGTTGAAACAAAAAATATTAAGGCTTATCAGGAAAAAAAGAGGGGGCTAGGAAAGGAGTTAAAATTTCAACCCAATCACTAACAAAAACAATAACCGTAATAACAAAAAAAAAACACTGAAATTTTAAAAAATATTCAATTCCTAAGAAAAATAGATATGACTCTACCTTAAAAAAGGTCAGGATGGGAGAGCATGATGGCAGGAGTAAACAGAAGGGCTGCAGCTACCGAGTGGTATGGAATCAGTGAATAAACACACGAAAAGTGGCAGGCGCCGCTCTCAAAGCCCGTCGAGGCACGCCAGGTGGCCCAGGGCCAGGCAGCAGTGCACAGCAAGACCAGGCGCCGCTGCTGCCCCCCTTGCAGGAGGCTTGCCACATTCAGTTGCTATTCATCGGCAAGGCAAGTGTTAACATGCTGAGAAACCCCCCCCCCATACGAACAAATGAACGGGACTTCTTCATGAGAGTGACCACAGTCCTCTATTTACCCACAAATTAAACCGCATAACGGAAACACACGCTGCAGCACAACCACCAGCCCTAGTGTGCCCACCCTGTCCCCAACCCGGCCTTCCGCAACCTCTCGTATGGCTTCTTCCTCTGCATCTACTCAAATAGACAAGAGCACTGCATTTATCGGCTTCTTCCTGCCTCCTGTACCTTCCTCACAGGCCTTCTGCCGAGCACAGCACCCATGAGTATCTTTTTACAAGTCCGGTCCCCAGCATCTGAAGAACCGCAACGTCCTACTGATAATCATGATCTTTCTTTCCTGTTTTGATTGCTCTCATCCCTCAGCTGGAGGATTTCTCAAGGCTCTGTCTTTGGTTCTCCCACTGTCATTCATTCTTTCCAAGAGTAATCCCACCCGCTCCCGCATGTGCACGGCCCTAGCCAAAACCTCGGTTCCCAAGCACCTCTGCACGTCTTTCAAACCCACTACGCAGGCACTCCACATGCCTGAGTTCTCGTTCCAAGCTTTGCGGACAGCACTCTCCTTTCCAGTAAGGATAATTGTATTGTTGTTGTTGACGGATATCTGAAACACCTAACACTGTGTCACACCGTTCTCCAGGTGCTCCGCAGGGATGAAAGCATTTCGTCGTCACAGCCCTAGGAAGTAGTCATGCCCACCCCCCACCCCCCGCATTATTAGTGAAGAAACTGAAAATGAAGTTGTTGAGGAATTCACCTAAGATCACACAAAGAGCAGAGTCCAAACTCACGCCTCAGGTCCTGATGCCAGGCTTGTGACCACTATGTAATACAGCCTCAGGTACTCTGGGGCCTGAGTGTTAGTCATTCAAGAAATATTTATTTAGCAGCCACTGCCGGCAGGCCCTGTGCTAGAGCTGGTATTCAAGATAAGCGATGCCCAGACCTTTCTTACAAGGAGCTTGAAGTCTAATGGAAAAGGCACAGAAATGACTGGACAAACAGGCTTCGGTGGAATTCAGACTATTGGTGAGGAACTATGGGGGCTCCAGGAACACCTGGGCCTTGTGGGCAAACAAAGACATGGGTGAGACGTGCGTGATCAGCAGGCTGCCTCCGGCTACTGGGGCAGTGCACAGGCATGGTGAGAAAGGAGGCTCCGCAACCCAGAACACCAGCTTAGCACAGCAGGAGAGCACAGAGGCCTGGCCCCAAAGACGGGACCCATGACAGAAGCAAGTGGAAGGTGAGCTCATTTTTAGGCATACTGGGTTTCAAACACCCAGACAACAGCCGAGCAAAGCTATCCAGGAGCCATTCTTCGTCAGGAGCACAGGGAATGCAAGTGTTCACCCACCTCCCTTGAGCTCTGACAAACAGTGTCCTACTTCAAGATCCGCAGGCCTAATGTCAGCTTCACTAAGGGCTGAGTGAGGGCCCAATAACCTCCCAAATGACCTCTGTGGAAGAGCACAACTTGGACCTGAGGCCCCTTCTTGCCCTCCATCCACAGATCTAGTGATTGGGACCCGAACGCCCTGGCCTCAGCACAGGCGAGCTGCTGCAGGAGCACAGCCACACATCGGCACGTCCCTCCAGCCAGAGGGAAAAGGAGAGAGAGGCCAGTCTCCCCGTCTTTCAACTGCTCAGGTCCCTCCGTCATCAGGCCAAGGAGTGCTCACCCTAAAGCTCCCTTTTCCTGGGGAGCCGAGCAGTCTCCTTCTTGTGGAAATATTGAGGAAAACGATAACTCGGACCCTCTTTTCAACAAAAATAAGGATTCTGAGCGCAGCAGAAGTAGGTGAATGGCACTGTCAACTGCCTCCAGTTTCTCTTAAACATCTCTAAAACCACGAAGAACAATGTTGTCAGAGTTGGGAAGAATGAACGAGCAGTTGTAAGAAGTGTTTAACAATTTTTTCCGTTCACGGTTTACCTTCTGAAATTGTATCCGAGGGGCTAGGTTTTCTAGCTCCACCACGGGGAACAAACCGCTCCTGGGTGTCGCGTCAGACACAGTCTAACCACCCATCTCCTTGGGAGGAACATCAAGACGGCCCCTCCCCACCCCATGACTGATTCGAAATGGGACCATCTAGCCAACATTCAGAGGACTGCAATCTGTGAGGGGCCTGGAACACAGGAATCAAGAAGGTCCTGGAAAGGCAGAGGTTCAGTGGAGCCAGAAATTATACGAGGAAAAGGGATGAAGAAAGAAAACGAGCTTTGTGATAAAAAACAAACAAAAAAACAAAGATGAGATTTACACATACAAAAGCCCCTCTTCACAATCAAGGATTTCATTTTCCTTCAAGAAAATGGTGTAAGTCTCAGCAGCTAGAAAGCAGAACAAACTGGGAAGATTTCTTTGCTATCTCTTTAGACTTTTCCAAGGTAACACTTTGGAGAGAATAACTCATGAAAACAGGGGGACCTCAGCGGCTCCCTTTTTCCTGCACATATTAAAGAAAGTAGGGAACAACTCTATCAACATGGACAATATGCCCTTGTCTGAAAGTTTTAAATGTCTGAACTGAAATCCAATGCCTGAATCTTGTAAAAGAAACAAGTATCTGGATGACAATTACTAGGATGAATGGCAGTCCTTTCCTCATGGCTCACTGTGTAACAACACGTTCCCAGCCAGGATGTGGCAAGGCAGGATATACTTTTAGCCAAGAGCTCACTGAAACTCGAGCTTAGGTTCTTTTTAAAAATATGCATCTCATATTTTAATTTTAATACTGCCCTACGCACAAATGAGAAACCTATTTTCATTCTCATCTTGCAGTGGAAAGCCTGTTTAAGTCACATGTACTCAGAAGGTACTGCCACTCAGGACATGGAGATCTGTTCTGGGGCTTTGTCAATTCCTATGGTTGATGGGACAATATGGACCCTGCTCGGCTGGCTCCCCAGAATTGGGGCACAGGCCTAGGAAGGCTAAGCATTTTGATTCTCTACCAGAAGTAGGGTTTGTTTAGTTATTATACAGGTATTTATTTTGTACACCTCATGTATCACTTTCCAAGTATCTTTATCTCATGTTCTACTTCTAGGGAACTAGACCTGAGATAATCAGGCAAACTGTACAGGAGAGTTAAAGCCTTCTGATATGCTTCTCCTTGGTTTGTCTCTAGATGACTTGTTCTGGAAAGTCAGCTGCCATGTTGTGAGAACACTCAAGCAGTCCTAATAAGGGGCCAATGTCGCAAAGAACTACGGCCTCCCACTGAGAGCCATGTGGAAGAGCCATCATAGAGGGGATCCTTCAGCCCCAGTTGAGCCTTCAGATGACTACAGCCTAAAGACAGACTATGAGCCAGAACCACCAGATTAGTTTCTCCTAAATCTCTAACCCACAGAAACTATGAGCCAATAAATGTCACCTATCTTAGGCCTCCAAAAACACCCATTCTTTAAGTCTGAAATTTGGGGTCTAGTGGGGAGGAATAAGGGTGAACAGTAGAGAAGAAAGAGAGAGCCACAGCTGGAGAATGGCAGTGGAGTGTATCACATATAGTCTTAGAGATCACTGTCCCAGATGGTCTAGTAGCTACTTAGCACCATTCCCCACTTCCATGGTCTTCCCTGTGTTCCAGGGGGTAGAAGCCTGGGAACACTATTTATAAAATCTCCTTTCAATACTGTTCCTTGTTGACTCAGAGTCACTCACATTAAACCAAGAAGGTGAAAGTAAAGAAGCTGCGTCACTGCTCCTCTGGCCATGCGGAAAGAAAAACACGGGACTTGGCCACCAGAAGACCTTGTAGTGGCCTCGGGCATTCCTGCCCACCCCCCCGGCCCACGCAAACCATGACTCAGAGGCTTCAGGCAGCCTGAGCATCTCCAGCTATGTCCTTTAGTGCCTGCAAAGTCTTAATGTTCAGAAAATTGTGGCAAACCTGTGGCATTCCTTCATCTTTGTTCCTCTAGCACATCTAATTCCTTAAGTATCTAATCCCTTAAATGAAATCTCTTCCAGTGTGATGTACCTAGAGTGGTTTCTGTTTTCCCCACCAGACCTTGGCTGATACATCCATGTTGAGGATTTGGAGCTTATCTAGAAGGCCATGGGTGGAAGGGGGCATTGACAGATTTTAAGTAGGGAAGTGAACAGACTAGATTTGCATTTTAGAAAGATTACTCTGAATCCACTGAGTAAAATGGATTAGAAGGAACCCATCGGTAGGGAAAGGAAATTCACTTAAAAGACAAAAAAATGAAAATAAGAGATGATGGTCATTTAAACAAGTCTGGTGGGAGTGGGGATAGGCAGATTTGAGAGCTATTTAGCTAGAGACTGAATACATCCTTGGTGATTGATGGAATGTGATAAGTGAAAGGAAAGAACAATGACACATGGGAGCCAGATTTTGATCTTCAACAATGGATAGTTAAGAGAAAATAGTTCAAAGCGAGGAAAAGAAAGATGGTAGCATAAAAGCTGGATAAAATTAAGCAGATTCATCACAAGCAGTGCCAGAACAACCCACCTCTACCTTGTTATAGCAGTATGTCTCAAATAAGGGTTCCAGCGAACACCAGTTCTATCAATTGCCTAGACTGGGACAGGAAAAGCTTTTCTGTAAAGAGCACGATAATAAATATTTTCAGTTGTACAGGCCATTTGGTCTCTGTGTCTCCAATGCAAATGTTCAACTCTGCTAGAGTGCTAAAGCAGCCAAAAAAGACAACACAATGAATGGGTGTCACCATGTTCCAATAAACTTTACAAAAACGCGTCACTGGGATAGATTTAGCCTGTGGGCCATAGTCTGTCAGCCCCTGGCCTAGAGGAAAAAGAACAGTCTATCTCCTTCCTAGAAATTCACAGAGCACATCGCACACACTCTGAAATCCTGTGAGGTAAGGGAAGCCACTGCTTTGGCTTACTAGACCCAGCAGTTCTCAAACTTATTTGGCTTCAACTTCTTATTCTCATGTAACTATTATTAACATCCAGCAGAACTAATGTTCTGTGTATCACACCTTAGGAAACACTGACCTACAGATTGGGTTTTAGAGAACAAAGGAAAACGATTCCATTTGACCTGAAGGCCAAATGCCACATTCCACACCTAATCCTGGGAGAAGGGCATTCTGCCCTGCTGTGGTCAGCAGGCCCAGCTCCAGGAAGCCTCTGCTAGGCTCCAGTCCCCAAGAGGGTGGAGGCAGAGTGAGGATGGCGTTGCTGCCTGGCAAGAAAGGCCTACCTTCGTTTCTCTCTTCCTTCCGCCTTCCTCTCAACAGCAGCTCTTGCTACTGCCAACTCCTTCTCCGAAGGAATTGATTTACTGGGTTTCCTTTAAAACCTCCCGGACACTAACACAATAAAACCACTCCTTACAAGAGTTAAAGCAGACGAACACAACACTAATAAATTACCGATTTTTTTTTAAGTAGCTTAAAACAACACGTCCCAGATTCCAGTCCAGCCCAGGAAGGCTAGCTTTGCAAAGGTCCTAGAGCTCCCATCTGACGCCACATGCTGACTACCTCTTACCTGGGCCGCTGCAAAAACTGTGCTGGATCTTTTTCTAGCCTTCAGTTTTTTTTCTCAGTCCAGTCCACTCCACACACACTGAGGAAATAATTTTGTAAAGCACCTTCTTTCATCAAAACACTTTTTCCTCAAAGCCTTCAATTGGTCTGTAAGGCCTATCCATAGCACCACAGGCCTTAGGGACACTCAGCCAGTTAAAGGCCTTCTATCATCTGACTCCAACTTACCTCTGCATCATAACTGCATTAGTTTGCCCATATGGAACCGGCTCCAGGCACATAAGTATTACCTGAATGTTCAAACACACCAGAAATATCTTCCCAACTCAATTCTGTCTGTTCTAGACCTTCCAAGCCTAGTGGTTCCCAAATACAGCTGCACCGGAGAATTAACTGGGGAATTTTTTATAAATGACAGACTTATAGATACTACTCCAGACTTCTCTAATTAGAATCTCCTAGGGGTGGAGCATTAGAAACTTCTATTTAAACAAGCTCCCTGGGTATTTCTTATGTAGCCAGCCCACACCAACTGGGGACCGTCGATGGCCCAAACTCTTCATTTAAGTCTCCAAGGTCCTAGTCTGAAAAAGGCCACAGGTGCTGCACCAAAAAATAACTAGCCTTCTTCAGTGTTTTCTTGTCCATTTACCATGAAGTAAATAGAGCTGTCTGCCATATGATTTCATAGATAAATAAATGTTGAAAGCTGGCCAAAATCTTCAGCACTAAGATTTTTGCTTACAAGTCAAATTTTCAGGGTGCCCGGCTGGGTCAGTTTGTGGAATGTGCCAACTCTTGATCTCAGGTTTGTGAGTTCAAATCCCATGCTGGGTGAAGAGATTACTTTAAAAAATAAAATCTCAAAAATAAATAAATGTCAAATGTGCAAAAATATATCGGGGGTGGGGGAGAAGAAGGGGAATTCGAGAAAGGTGATCAAGAGGTACAAACTTCCAGGTATAAGATAAGTGGTAGGGATGTAATGCACAGTGTGGTGACCTTGGCCAAGAGAGCAAATTCTAAGAGTTCTCATCACAAGGAGAAAACTTTTTCCTTTCTTTTCTTCTTTGTTTTTATTTCATCTATATGAGAAGGTGGATGTTAGCTGAACCTATTGTGGTAATCTGTCACAAATAAATATATATATATATATCTCAAACCATCACACTGTACATCTTAAACTTACTTAAACTTTTATTTCTCAATACAACTGAGAAGAGAGAGAAAATATCTTTTTAAAAAGCTAGTCTAGCTACAGAACTGGTTGCCAAGGTGTGGGTAATCGGTGAAATTTACTTTATAAACTTTGTAATATTCATGCTACTGACAGATTAGAGAAAGAAACTCAAGTTTCTTTTATCCCCCAAGAATGCAGGCAGATTCCAAGACTGGGAATGACAAAGGCAGTGGCTGAGTTCTAGGCAGATGAGTAGACGATTGTGCCATAGCCTCCAGGGAGTCCCCAGCAACTCACCGGTATCCTAAATGTCATTCGGTGCCTACCCTCCACCTGAACCTCCATCTCTGCTAGTTAAGGGCACATTAGAAAGCCACGTAGTCACCCTCAGGCATAGAAGATGAAGAACCAATGGCCAGCAGCACACTGGCCACAGCAAACCCCATCATTCCATAATCAGTTTCAGAGAGGGGGGCCAAAAAAACAATTTCTCTGCAAGAATGATCAGCAAAATCCATGACCCCAGTCGCCTATAAGAAACAGAACTTGGGCTGATATATACACACCTGGAAGGCAGGATCTGTGTTTTGCTTCACTATCATCCTCCCAGCGCCTACATAAGTGGCAGCACACAACAGGTCCTCGGATCAATGTGTGGAATGAGCTAGTAATGACCCCAATGCTGTTTTGTGTTCCACTGGACAAGTCAAGAATTCATCCTACAGTAACATCGGTTACAGGGCAGAGGCTTTGGACCCAGGCACAACTTAGCCTCTCTGAGCCACAGCTTCTTCATCTGCATTAGAGGATAATCCACATAACTCCTAGCATTTGTAGGATTAAGCAAAATAGCGGTCTAGAGTGCTAAGCACGGTAACAATAGTAGCCATTCAATAATGGCAGCTACTATCATAATTAAGAGTAAATACACAATCGGTTTCTCAGTCACAGATTCCGCAACCTGCAAATAGCAGCCAATTCAAAAAAAAGAACTCTTACTCTCTTGCCAAAATATGAAAACTTCGACTGAGAAAGTGCTGACTCCAGTTTAGATTATACACAGATCCCATAGAGCAGGCTACCCACAATCCAAATTTGTGCCACTGGATGTTGCTGCTACCAGTAATGAAGGGAAGAAGTTTTTAAAAACAAAAGCCTTTACAGAGTTCATGGCTGCCTCAGCACAGACACCTGGGGCAGCTTACACAGAACATCTCCAGCGGTCCCTACAGCCGGCCATTCCAACCCTGGGAACACCCAGGAGAACACTGACAGAGGAGCTCAGGGACAAGTGCGATAGGAGTGGATCATCAGTAACTAGAGTGGGCAAACTAGTCCCTGGATACCACAGCCCCATAGCACAGCCTCTTGAGGATCTTTGAAATCCGCTGGATTGCAGACAACGTCCATGAAACAGACTTACTGTTAGAACTAAAGGACCATGGGTGCTTTATTTTGGCCTAAAAGACAAACATCTTGACCACGACTGGGGTTTTATTCTTCTATTTCCAATATCTAGTAATAGAACAGAAATCTCAGTCAAGTCTGAGCCCCACTATCTATTCATCACACACCTAAAGCCACATGATAATGCGATCTGCTGAGTCAACAATGTAGACCACACAGGTAAGGTGATCTACGAGACAGGGTTCTCTTGAGATTCACGTTTCCCAAGGAATAAGGGTGAAAAAAAGATGCCATATGCATGCCTCTTGCCATGCCAAACAGATGCTTATGACACAGGCAGCACCACCATCACAATGCAAAGGCGTCTGGATAGGAGGCCTTTAGATATTCCTTTCGCTGGTCCCCCAACCCTGGCATATACAGGCCTGGCCACAATACCAACAGCAAATACAAATTTCAAAGGGCCTTAGAGTCCTAGACTCAGTCGATATTTTGCCACACTAAAAATTTTGAATTCCATTCCCAGTTCTGCTGTTCTATATTAGTGATGGAGTGTGTGAACCATGTCTTTTCTAACTAGTGATAGCTCATACTCAGATTGTGATTAATGTCCCCTTTTGGGCTGACAGAGCCCTTCCTGCATGAGCTATGTCCATCAGAATAAGGTGGCTTTTAAACATTTCGATTAGAAATAGCTGGCTAGAGAGGGGACTATGAAAATTATATAAGACTTAGGAGCCAGTCATAAAATAAACTCAGTATTGATGGGGATGTAGGATCTGGAACAGACACACTGTTGATGGAGCATAAATCAGCACACTTTATAAAACTGTGCGGCAGTACCTACAACATAGGCCTATGCTAGGACCCAGCAAGTCTACTGTAGGCATACACCCAAGAGAAATGAAAACATCCATCCACTCAAAAACTTGTATATGAATGTACACAGGAGCATTATTCATAACTGCCCAAATCTGAACACTACCCAAATGTCCATCAACACTAGAAAACAGTGATACCTTTGCACACACAATGGAATACTATACAGCGGTGATCTACAATCACACACAACAATATGAATGAATCACACATCATGTAAGCAAAAGAAGCCAGACACAAGAGTATATACTTCAAGGTTCTACTTATATAAGGTAGAAAACAGGTAAAACTGATCATTGCTGTTTGAAGTCAGAATAGTGGTAACCCTACGAAGGAATAGTAACTGGAAAAATATCCTAAGATGGGCTTTCTGGGGTGGGTGCTAGTAATATTTTGTTTCTTGATTTGAGTGCTGATTATACACGTGTTCAGCTTGTGAAAATTCACTGAGTTACACACTCAATGGGCATTTTTCAATATGCATGCTATATACTTCAATAAAAAGTTAAAAAAAAATAAATCCAGTAGAGCCAATTTCCTGTGATGTCCTTAAAGTGCCACCTAGTGGCACAAATTAAATGTAAACAAGAGGGAAGCTTCATCTCTAGTGACTTCAAAAATATTGTCCCATTTCTAACAGCACATTTTAGGACTGGACTGAAACAGTGCCCCAGACTAAAATAAGCAAACAAACAAATGGCTCTCATCTGGCACAGAGAATCCCTCACACACGGATTCAGCAGCAAGTGACGCTGTCTACCACAGGGCACGTTAGTACCAACGAGCTGGTGACACCCATCACCTCCCAACCCCACCTGTGATCTGCCGCAGCGGGAGTATTTACACCATAGACAGCAAAGGCTATGGAGTGGGGATTTTTCTTTTTTCAGGGAGAAGGCTAACCAACACACCAGGAGGTGATACCTACAGAACTTGCTGAACAGAACAGGGTATTCAGGAAGAGTTGGAAAAAAAAGAAAGAAAGAAAGAAATCCTTTATCCTGTTTCTCCTGGACAGGGTTCATTTTTTCCCTCTTTTTCACCTTAGAGGCAAGGTCTTACTCTGGTTTCTTCTAATGATGCCTGAGAAACACAAGGTTAGGAAAGCCTTTGAATGAAGCTGCCAGATGAATAAAGAATATTTTCCCAAGGTTTTGCTAGTAAACTCTGAAAGATGGAGCATCTTGGTCGATAAAGGTCCTCAAGGCAAAGATGCAAACTATAAATAAAGGCATCATGACCCTTGAGTTAGGAGATAGTGGGTTAAAAGGCTTATGAGGACACCTGTCTTTCCATCAATTCTTCTCCTTCATGTTTCCATTATTTACAGAAAAAGGTGATGATCTATATTTGGGCTACAGGGTACAGTCTGCTGACCCCTGATCTAGGCAGAGGGCCAGCCCATGAAAGGTTACAGAGGTGGAAAAGAATGCCATTCTACTACAAGTGGTTTTTAAGCCAGTCCAACACTCATTCTGGGTTAAGGACTGGCCACTAATTTCTGGTTATCCTGAGCCTGCTCCTCTGTTCGCCAACTAGAACCTGCTTCTGTTTTGCTGGGCCTGGAGTGTTAACAATTATAACAGCCAATTGTCACTGAGGCTTGACTATATGCCAGGCACCATTCTAAGTGCTTTACAGATACAACCTCATTTAATCATTTTAACAACCCTATGAAAGCAGACACCACCATTGTCTCCACTTTACACATGATGAAACTGAGACAGACACACTAAATAACATGCCCAAAGATACACAGCCAGTAAGAGGCAGAGATAAGATTTGAACCCCGAGTCCATGTTCTTAACTACTCTGTCAGGGCCCGACTCCTAGTTGTCTTCCATTGGCCTTTCCCATGAACACCATAGCACATGTGGACACCCTTCCATCCTGACCCACTTCTGTACTTGCCCCTTCCCTGACACACAGCACAGAGGAATGCTGCTTAGTTTTGGTTACTGTGGGGTAAGGAGGACAGAGAAAAGACATAAGGATTCCATTGTTTAGGAACCTAGAAACCAACCATAACTGACCGCCAGGAGAAAAACTGGGCTAGCTTATTAGTTATAGAAAAAAAGGCATTCAGCTACTGCTTGACAATACAGCATGAGAAAAT
The DNA here is from genome assembly GCF_003009895.1 of Hyaena hyaena. Classification (NCBI taxonomy): domain Eukaryota; kingdom Metazoa; phylum Chordata; class Mammalia; order Carnivora; family Hyaenidae; genus Hyaena; species Hyaena hyaena. The sequence continues at coordinate 3,514,202 of NW_024080712.1, read as the reverse complement.
GGATTTAAATGGGACACATATACCCACCAGGAGAGACTATAAAATGGATGGTGTTATGTAGAGGAGGATTAGGAGGAACTTAACGGAGGACCATGGGGGAGAAGAAGGGGGGAAATGGTGGGGGAAAGGGAGGGAGGCAAACCATGAGAGACTCTTNGGGGGGCGGTGGGGGGGGGGGGGGGGGGGGGGGGGAGATGGGCATGGAGGGGGGCACTTGTGGGGATGAGCACTGGGTGTTATATGGAAAACAACATGACAAAAAAAAAAAAAAAAAAAAAAAAAAAAAAAAAAAAAAAAAAAAAAAAAAAAAAAAAAAAAAAAAAACCAGATGGTGTTAGGCATGACTGCCTTCAAAGGGTGAGGAAAGATGAAGGAGTTACAGGATAAGAAGGATATCGCAACTTTTGTGCCGTCATGGTTGTTGGCAAAGCATGGGCCTATTGTAAGCACACTCCATCAGCACCTGATGAACTGACTACATGAACTTACGGCATCTCCAGAGGCATGATGCCAGCAAAGTAAGCTTTCCATAACAATACCATGAGCACAGTACAGGGGCGGGGGGCTAAGAAAGCTCCTAGTGGTGGGGTAAAGCTAATTCAGTAAGAGGTTTCATAACATAAAGTGTATCCCTGATAAAGATAATGGTAAACTCAAATTGCTAAGAAGAGATAGGTTAAGGGATGCCTGGCTGGATCAGTTGGAAGAGTGTGCAACTCTTGATCTCGGGGTTGTGAGTTTGAGCCCCATGTTGGATGCAGAGACTACTAAAAGAAAGAAAGAAACTTTAAATATCAGCAAAAAAAAAAAAGCTAGGTTAAGAAAATAGTTTTGAGACATGGTTGGAGAGCACAGCATAGTAGGAAGAACTGGTACGCTGAGGCAAGATAGCCAGGATTAGAATCACCGCACTAATTCCAATGTGCTGTGCATGACCTTGAGGAAATTCCTAAAGGTCTGTACGCCTTGGTTTACTTAACTGCAAAATGAGAATAGCAATAGATCCCATCGCACATGGTTGTTATGAAGATTAAGTTAGTGAATATTTGTCAAGCACTCAAAAGAGCATCTGGCACATAAGCACTATATGTAATTATTCATTATGCAGAAGTTCTGCCTTTTTGTTACCTTTTAAAAAGCAGAATAAGGGCTACACTTGGCCTTTTGCTACACCAAATATAGTCCACTGACCCAAGTGTGAAGGCTATTTTGGCCAAGATAAATTTAAGTCTGCATGGAAAAAGGCACTTTAGCATTTTTGCCTAATGTATGGAAATCCTTCATATTTAGAAAATTATTCGGGTCACCTGGGTGGCTCCATCGGTTAAGCATCCAACTTCAGCTCACAGGTCACGATCTCACAGTTCGTGGGTTTGTGCCCCGCGTTGGGCTCTGTGCTGACAGCTCGGAGTCTGGAGCCTGCTTCGGATGCTGTGTCTCCCTCTCTCTCTGCCCCTCCCTCACTTGCACTCTGTCTGTGTGTCTGTCTGTCTCTCTCTCTCAAAAATAAAATTAAAACATTTAAAATAATTTTTAAAAAAAGAAAAAAATTTATTCGTGAGCACGGAGACTGGAAACTCTAACTTTTAACAAATCTATAGTTAATTTTTGTGATGTACAATGAATGATTTTTCTCTCAACATTTATCGTTAAATTTCTAGGGCCTTCTCACAAACCTTTCCCAGCTCCCCTCTTCACGAGAGCTGGCTAGCTGTGAGGTCCCAAGAAACTCACTTTGACTTTCTGAATCTCAACTTCTTATGCTGTAAAATTACATGCAAGGACAGATGTGAGTACACAAACATAAAAAATGTTAAAATTAAAAAAGACTCAGACAGGGGAACCTGGGTAGCTCACTTGGTTTAGTATCCAACTTCGGCTCAGGTCATAATCTCATAGTTTGTAAATTCAAGCCCCATGTTGGGTTCTGGGCTGAGAGCTCAGAGCCTGGAGCCTGCTGTAGGCTCTGGGTCTCCCTTTCTCTCTGCTCCTCCCCTACTCATGCTGTTTCTCTCTGTCTCTCAAAAATAAATAAATCTTTAAAAAAAAAAAAAGACTCAGACACACTCAGAATCAAGGTCAACATCCCAATGGGGCCAAATCACAAAGCGGTTGGCCAGGCTGAGGGTTCGGAAGCAGGTAGAGGCAGCTGAGAGCTCACAGGTTTTAAATGCCCCACATGAGACAAGAAACCGGCGCCAAGCTCGTTTCCTGAAGCCAGAGGCTAAGGTGCTTCACTACCTATAAAGCTGCAAAACTGGGAGGAAGTCTGCGCAGGTGCTCCAAACTGCCTACCTCAGAAAGGAAGCAGAAGCACATATAGCACCGCAGCCTGGTCTGAGGCTGAGCTGCCGTCTGGTGCCATCTGCACCATCTCTGACATCTGCACGAGATGGAAGCACTCAACGTCAAGTGTAAGAACTGGCCCTACCCATGGGGTGCCTGGGTGGCTCAGTCAGTTAAGCATCCGACTTCGGCTCAGGTCATGATCTCACCGTTCATGGGTTTGAGCCCCGAGTCGGGCTCTGCTGACAGCTAGCTCAGAGCCTGGAGCCTGTTTCAGATTCTGTGTGTGTGTGTCTCTCTCTCAGAAATAAATAAAAAAAAAAAAAACGTTAAAAATTTTTTAAAAAAAGAAAGAAAACATTAAAAAATTTAAAAAAAACCTGGCCCTACCCTGGAGGCCCCCTGGTGTGGGGCCATGGACTGTGGTTGGCAGACACGCCAATGAACTGCTGGACAGGGAGGAGCTCCAAAAACTGAGAATGAAATTTAAATTTAAACTCCAATTCAAAATAAGACTGGTAAACAAATTCCCACAAGCATGAATAAAAACACCCAACACTAAGAACAGCCGAGAGAGAGAGAGGGAGGGGGGGAGAGAGAGAGAGAGAGAGAGAGAGAGAAGATGAATTTGCCTCCTTACAAAAATGAAAACAAATGAAGTTGAAAAGAACTTCAAAATAATTATGCTTAAATCCTCTCCAAGTTAAAAGTAGAAAATGCATCTTTAAAAAGAACAGACAAGTATGAAGCAGAAATTAGGAGAAATGAAACAAGAACAGATTGATATAAACAAGAATGGACTATAAACTTGGAATCATACACAGTTACACAAAAGAATGATTATCTTGGAAGATGAAGGTTTCATCGAGGGCCTGGAGGGATCATGACATAAAAAGATGAAAGAGTCACTACTAGAAATAAAAGGTGTACTGACAGACATAGAAACCTAGCTAACTTCAAGAAGTTATAGAACATGGTTTTTCAGATGGAAAATGCACACCAAGCATCAAGAATAAATAAATTTAAATCTATTCTTAGACACATCACAGTGAAATTAACACAGAACATTGAAAAGAAAGTTTTAAAAGCCACCCTAGAGAAAAAATAGTCACACCAAAGGAAACAAAAATAGATTAACAGTACAATTTTCAGCAGCAACAACAATAAACACAAGAGGAGAAGATCATGCATTCAAAACACTGAAGGAAAACAACTGGAACCTGGAATTCTGCACAATGCAAAATTATCATTAAGAGAAAGGGCAATTAGGGTATACTCTCCAGAGAACATAGATTTAAAAAACTAGAAGGTGGGAGGGGGAGGGAGAAAAAAACTACTACATGCTAGATTTCAGCAGTTTATTTGAAGCTCATAATTGCTGAAGTTACCCTAATTATATGATTATGCAATATTACACGTCTTACAAGTTCTGAGAGCATGGTATGTAAAAGTAGCTACCAAGAGTCATCTGACTCTGATAAAGCTTTGAGTGACTTCTTAAAATTCTAATTGTCCCGTAAGAGAGCATTTTTCCCTTTTCCCCAAACCTCAATTGAAAGAGAAACTCTTTAAAAGAAAACCTACATAATTTTCCCATCAAAAACACCTATCTAAACTATTACCAATTACTTAGCAGTTTACCTCCAAATGCTTAACAGTAGACACTTGATATTTTAAGTTTATCTATTTATTTTGAGAGAGCAAACGAACACGGGCACATGTGAGTGGGGGAGGGCAGACAGAGGGGGAGAGAATCCCAACCAGGCTCTGTGCTGACAGCCTGACACAGGGCTTGAACTCATGAACTAGGAGATCATGACCTGAACTGAAATCAAGGGTCAGATGCTCAACCGACTGAGTCACCCAGGTGCCCCTACACCTGACATTTTAGAGTGAAATGCCTGGGGAGACCTTCACGGACACCCTGATTCACACACAGACCACTCATGTACAATCTCCCCCAAAACAAGAATGTACTTCTATAAACAAGTTATCATCAGGTGAGATAGGTAAATTATAAATGAATTACTTAAGTAACTCCTGTAGACCCTCAAAAAGAGTAGAAATTCACTGAGGAGTTAAAAACCTCAAAAGCCCACTGGGAAAAGAACACTGGCCAGTAATGCCGAGAAAATCCAAGCATGGCAAACGTGATCCAGAAATGTTGCAGCTCACCCTGAGAAGGCAGAACACATTATCAAAGGTCCACTAAATACTTTTATGTGGAACAATCAGGAAACATTTCTGTATTCAGCTGCTGTCTCTCTTTCCCACTATTTTTCATGTAACCATTTTAATAGATGTCTAATATCTTATTAGGCAGATATATATAATACCTTACCAGAGGCACCTTAAACATTTGTTGTCTGTTTTGTTTTTTATTTTTATTAATACTAAAATAAATGTCATCATAGAACTTTTTCTTTCTTTTGAACTGGTTCTCAGGATAAATTCTGATGGCATTTGCTGATAGCTGGCAAAACTGCGCATGCTCTTTAAACAGGGGCGATTTATCCATTCTTAATGTATTTTTTTTTTACAAATAGTTTATTGTCAAATTAGTTTCCACATAACACTCAGTGCTCATCCCCACAAGTGTCCTCCTCCATGCCCATCACCCCCCTCCCCCCACATCCATCAGTCCTCAGTTTTTGTCAGCATTCAAGAGTCTCTCATGGTTTGCCTCTCTCCCTCTCCCCCACCATTTCCCCCCTTCTTCTCCCCCTTGGTCCTCCGTCAAGTTCCTCCTAATCCTCCTATACGTGCAAACATATGATATTTGTCCTTCTCTGCCTGACTTATTTCGCTCAGCATAACACCCTCAAGGTCCATCCATGCTGCTACACATGGCCAGATTTCATTGTTTCTCATTGCCATGTAGTATTCCATGGTATAGATAAACCACATCTTCTTGAGCCATTCAGCTGTTGATGGACACTTAGGCTCTTTCCATGTTTTAGCTATTGTGGAGAGTGCTGCTATGAACATTGGGGTCCATGTGCCCCTATGCCTCAGCATTTCTGTATCCCTTGGGTAAATTCCTAACAGTGCTATTGCTGGGTCCTAGGGGAGTTCTATTGGTAGTTTCCTGAGGAACCTCCACACTGTTTTCCAGAGGGGCTGTACCAGTTTACATTCCCACCAACAGTGTAGGAGGGTGCCCGTTTCTCCACATCCTCGCCAGCATCTAGAGTTCTCTGTTTTGCTCATTTTAGCCACTCTTAATGTCAGTATTTCATCACTAATTCTCTTATCCTTGAACCTATCACTGTGGCAGTTTCCTTTGCCTTTTTAATTTCTCATTCAATGCCAACTGCTTTGAGAATAGTTTTCAAATTCCCTTTAATAAATCCCTATTAAGAAAGAGGACCTGTAGAACTCTCAAGATTCCATCAACAGAGGCTGCTTTAAACCACAATTGTGTCTTCACGTTACACCAACCTGGAGCTCTGGTTGGCAATTTGAGTAATCTATGAACCAGTCCTACAACTAGGGAACATACAGCAAAATGTACTGCCAAAGTCAATACAGGGGGAAAAAACCACCTTACACAAAACAGAGTCGTTCTACTGGTATATTCAACCTTGATAAATTCAAAACAAGGTTATCTATGGAGAGAAACTTATGAGAATCTGATTTTAATGTAAAACAAAGTCTTTTATTTTTAACTAGGGGCCCAAAAAGCCAATTTTGAGTTTCAATGATTTTGCTATTGTTTTCCTATTCTCTGTTTCATTTATCTCAACTCTACTTTTCATCATTTCCTTCCTTCTGCCACCTTTGGGTTTCGCTTTTCTTTTCCTCACTTCTTATGGTATGAAGTTAGGTTACTGATTTTGGATCCCTCTTTTTAACATAAGTGATTACAACTATAAATTTCCTGCGGAGTATCATGAGTACTGTTATCCCTGCATCTCATAGATTTTGGCAGGTTTTCCTTTTCATTCATCTCAAGGTGTTTTCTAATTTCACTTATAATTTCTTCTTTAACCCACTGATTTTTTAAGAGCATGTTGCCTAATTTCCACATATTAGTGATGAATCTTCCAGTGTTACTTCAATTATTGATTTCTAGTTTCATTCCACTGTGGTCATGTAATATGATTTCACTCTCCTTCAATTTACTGAGGCTTGTTTTGTGGCCTAACATATGGTCTATCCTGGAGAATGTTCCACATGCAGTTGAGGAAAATGTGTATTGTGCTGTTGTGGGGTGGAGTGTTCTACAGATGTCTGTTAGGTCTAGTTGATTTATAGCATTGTTCAAGTCCTCTATTGCCTTTTCTCTAAATTTTTTAATGTTTATTTAGTTTTGATAGAGACACACACAGACAGACAAAGCAGGAGCGGGGAAGGGGCAAAGAGAGAGGGAGACACAGAATCCTAAGCAGGCTCCAGGCTCTGAGCTGTCAGCACAGAGCCTCATGTGGGGTTCGAACTCATGAACCAAGAGATCATGACCAGAGTCAAAGTCGGATGCTTAACTGACTGAGCCACCAGGTTCCCCAGAGATTTTTACCCATTTAAAGTAATTACTAATAAGGAAAGATTTACTTCTGCCATTTGCCATGTTTTCTATGTCTTGCACCTGTTTGGTGCCCTCAGTTCCTCCATCACTTTTCTTTTTATGATTAACAGACTCTTTCCTAGTATGTCATTTTTATTACCTTCTCACTTTCATACTTTTTATCTTTTTTAGTTTTTTTTCCTAAGGATTAGTTTGTCTTTTTTTTTTTAATGTTTTATTTATTTCTGAGAGAGAGAGAGAGAGAGAGAGAGAGACAGTGTGAACAGGGG
>NW_024080712.1:3435701-3503627 GCF_003009895.1 Hyaena hyaena | reverse complement strand
TTCTGCCATTTGCCATGTTTTCTATGTCTTGCACCTGTTTGGTGCCCTCAGTTCCTCCATCACTTTTCTTTTTATGATTAACAGACTCTTTCCTAGTATGTCATTTTTATTACCTTCTCACTTTCATACTTTTTATCTTTTTTAGTTTTTTTTCCTAAGGATTAGTTTGTCTTTTTTTTTTTAATGTTTTATTTATTTCTGAGAGAGAGAGAGAGAGAGAGAGAGAGAGAGCGTGAACAGGGGAGGGTCAGAGAGAGAGAGGGAGACACAGAATCTGAAACAGGCTCCAGGCTCTGAGCTGGCTGTCAGCACAGAGCCCGATGCGGGTTTCGAACCCACGAACCGCAAGATCATGACCTGAGCCGAAGTCGGACGCTTTACCGACTGAGCCACCCAGGCGCCCCAGGATTAGTTTATGTCTTAACTTTATAAAAATCAAGTTTGAATTAATACCAACTTAGTGTCAAAAGTATACAAAAACTCTATTCCTTTATAGCCCTGCTACTCCTTATATTATTATTGTGACAAATTTTATCTTTATATATGTGTGCCCATTGACATAGATCTATAATTATTGTTTTAAGCACTTTTATTTTAAATCTTATGGAAAAAAGATGAGCTATGAATCAACCCTACTAGCTTTTCTATTCACCAATGTAGCTACCTTCACCATTCTGCATTTCTTTTTATGGCTTCGAGGTATAAAGGACACTGTCTACTGTCCTTTCATTTCAGCCTGGACAACTCTCTTCAGCATTTGTAATAGGGCAGGTCTACTAGTGACAAACTCCTTGAGTTTTTGCTTATCTGAGAATGTCTATGGTGACATTGTCTGGGGGAGAGGGGGTACAAAGTGCCTCCCGAGGCCACCCTGATGCCATCAGATCAGGGTTAGGAGACCCCTTTGGTCTCTGCTGAAATCATGTTTGCCAGCTAGGAAAGTATCACTGCAGGCTGTATGGTGAGGGACAAGAGACCAAACTCTTGAGATCGGTCTCTGATGACACCAGAGGGACAGGCACCCATGGTGTTTGGCTGGTGTAGGGCAGGTGCTGTCAAAAAGGTTTGTATTGAGCTGGGCTACCCCCTTCCCAGTCCTCTGGCTACACAGTAGTCTTTCCTCAAGGCTTTGTTTTCTTTTGGTCTGCATGTGTTGGCAGTTCCAGGCTGCAGGCTTCTCCAGTACCCAGTCCGGGATATATGGGAGATTTTCTTCTTTACCTCAGGCAACTCACACTGCCATGCCGTTCCTCAAGTCCTAGGGCCCTAGCCTGTCCGCTTTCCTGTTTACATCAAAGTCCTCTTTCTGTTTATTACGTCCAGGGCTTTCAGTTGTCCTTAGCAGTGTGGGGAAGCAGGGAGAAATTAGTCTAAACCATCTTTTGTCCTCAATTGGGTTTTATAATGTTTTAACTGTATTTGCAACAAAATTTTTCTTGGACAAAGGAATACAACACAGAATCTGAGACCTTAAGCATGAGAAGGATCTATCTAATCTTAACATTTTACAGAAGAAGCAATAGTAGGTCTGTGAGACAAATGTGCTTACTTCCCACAAGGCTACAGAGCTACAGGGCAGTCAGGAGAAGAATCAGACCACAGACACACTCATACAGTATTCTACAGCTCTATGTCCTTCCATCATCACTGATGAAGAAAATTTCTGGGCCTAGATCTTCTTTTCTTAATTAAAACAAATACTCATTAACATTCTGTGATTTTTAGCTCATCTTCAGCGTGCACTGTACGACAGAACAGAGTAACACTCTGGAAGAAAGTGAAGGTAGCATTTTAGGTGATATGTTTATAAGTTCTCTTCAGCATAATTACTAAGTTTCTAATTTATGAATAAGTAGAAAAATGTCTCTTGACATATACTAAACTTATATATTGACAAGCAAAAATGGTGATGCTGTAATCTTTGAAAGTTCACAAATATGCTTTATCTAAACAGCCAATATATTAAGGTGACTTGAAGACTAATGTACATTATATGAGATCATCTGCATGTATTATAGCAAAAGATCTCATGATATTTGATGTATGCCCACTGAGTTTTAATTTGATAAAGAAAAAAGCCAAGGCCAGGGGTGGGGGGGTGGGGGGCGGCGCACCTGAGTGGCTCAGTTGGTTAAGCATCCAACTCTTGGTTTCGGCTCAGGTCATGATCTCATGGTTCGTAAGTTCGAGCCCTGCATCGGGCTCCACGCTGACAGTGCAGAGCCTGCTTGGGATTCTCTCTCTCCCTCTCTGTCTGCACCTCTCCTGCTCATTCTCTCTCTCTCTCTTCTCTCCTGATCTTCTCTCTCTCTCTCTCTCTCTCTCTCTCAAAATAAATTTTTAAAAAAAGACTCAGAGCATACCATCAACAAATTCCCTAGATTCTCAACTTCTTTGAACATTCCTTCTCTTGCCTTAATTCAGTGTTTCTCAATCCTAGCTGCACTTTAGAATCATGTGGGAGCTTCTTAAAACTCCCAATGCCTGGGCCTCGCCGAACAACAAAATACCTGGGGGTGGGACCCAGACATCAGTAGGTTTAAAGGTCTCCCAGATGATCTCACTGTGCATAAGGGTGAGTACCACTGGGCTAAATGATGCCCTATGCTCTCCCCTCAGGGACTGCGTCCCCAACAGAACTCTCTTGTCAGGGGCCCCTTCCTCTCTCCCAGCTCTGGTACCACAGGGACTCAAGCAGGCAGGCCGCTGGCTCCTCATTTCCACCTCTAAACACTGAATCTCTCTCCCCTAAAATCTAGCTTCTGCATTTGAGACAGTTCCTCGAACACATGGGGCTCTCTTGCACACGTGTTTCCTTGCATTTGCTTTTTCTCTACAGTAATGCTATGAACCCTTCAGCTGCCAGAAAAGTTCTTGTTTAAAACTCATTTCACTGGTCATCTCAGCCCTTCCATGAAGCCCTCTCAGTCTCTCTAAGCTTAAAAGTATCCATCAAAGGCTCCCTCCCCAGTGCGTTCATCCCACAGTGCTATTTTCGTACCTGTTACATTGCCAATGAGAAGCACCTGCCGTTATGAGACATTCATGGTATAAATAGGAAAATTCTGAGGTCATTAGTCTATAGGGAGTCCCAATTCATCAAATGTGGTGCTAATATAAAACTGAAAAGATTACCGTGTACCAAAAAAAAAAAAAACAAAAAACAAAAACCTCTTTTCTTTAGAAAGATTATTGCCATAAGAAATGTGGCATGGAAAAAGACACATGAAACGATGCTCAGCATCCCTCCTCATCAGGGAAATACAAATCAAAACCACACTGAGATACCACCTCATGCCAGTCAGAGTGGCTAAAATGAGCAAATCAGAGAACTCTAGATGCTGGCGAGGATGTGGAGAAACGGGCACCCTCCTACACTGTGGGTGGGAATGTAAACTGGTACAGCCCCTCTGGAAAACAGTGTGGAGGTTCCTCAGGAAACTACCAATAGAACTCCCCTAGGACCCAGCAATAGCACTGTTAGGAATTTACCCAAGGGATACAGAAATGCTGAGGCATAGGGGCACATGGACCCCAATGTTCATAGCAGCACTCTCCACAATAGCTAAAACATGGAAAGAGCCTAAGTGTCCATCAACAGCTGAATGGCTCAAGAAGATGTGGTTTATCTATACCATGGAATACTACATGGCAATAAGAATGAAATCTGGCCATGTGTAGCAACGTGGATGGACCTTGAGGGTGTTATGCTGAGAGAAGTAAGTCAGGCAGAGAAGGACAAATATCATATGTTTGCACGTATAGGAGGATTAGGAGGAACTTGACGGAGGACCAAGGGGGAGAAGAAGGGGGGAAATGGTGGGGGAGAGGGAGAGAGGCAAACCATGAGAGACTCTTGAATGCTGACAAAAACTGAGGACTGATGGATGTGGGGGGGAGGGGGGGATGGGCATGGAGGAGGGCACTTTGGGGATGAGCACTGGGTGTTATGTGGAAAATAATTTGACAATAAACTATTTGTTAAAAAAAAAAAAAAAAAAAGAAGAAGAAATGTGGCATGGAATCAATACTATGAAAGGTATTTAATTATTGGAGCACCAAGCAGGCCCTTAGCAGAGAACTGACCTACAGGACAAGCCACTCCGCAGATGGCATTTTACTCACTTTCTATGCAGACCAAGCGTGAGATACAAATTTAACTCTCATTTTAACGCTGCTCCACATGAAACAGTTAACTCTAATTGCTGTTTAGTCATTTATGTGATGAATCAGTCTTTAAAAAAAATAAACGTGTCACCTCTTCCGAGCTGAGCCAAGATACCATGCCCTGTCTCTAGCCTGACCCCAAGAAAACACGGAACAACCCATTTGATTCTTAGTCATATGGTCTCTCTTGAGCTTACCTATAGTATGAAAAATAAAAAGATCTGTTTCTTTGATTTTATTCCTTTTCCTAACTCCAGGGCCCCATTTGTATAACTTAATCCAGATGTTCATATCATACTGGTACTTAGTAGAAGTAGGGGCCAGTGAAACTGCATTTTATGCTAAAAACCTATACCTTCTCCCTCTCATTTGATAAAAGGAACGCTTTTGGCATATGTAAAAATGATCTATATATACCTTTGTGCGCACAGCTGCAAACGTACAAGCGTTCTTCTCTTACATACTTAAAACCTCAAAGGGCATCACTGGACACATAGTTTTTAAACAGTGTTCCTTTTTAGGGAACAGAATGTTTTCTTGTTGATGATAATCTAGTCTGGCCCATTTATCAAGTTAAATAATATGAAAATTTTAAATCCAAATCCTTTTTAATATCTTCTCAATGCTACCAATAAATAGGGGCGCCTGGGTGGCTCAGTCGGTTAAGCACACAACTTCAGCTCAGGTCTTGATCTCTCAGTTTGGGAGTTCGAGCCCCGCATCAGGCTCCATGCTGACAGCTCAGAGCCTCGAGCCTGCTGTGGATTCTGTGTCTACTTCTCTCTCTTCCCTTCCACTGCTCACACTCTGTCTCTCAAAAATAAATATTAAAAAAAAATCTTTTTAAGCTATAAATAAAAGATTTAAAATATAACCAAGCTTCCGGGGCGCCTGGGTGGCTTAGTCGGTTAAGCGTCCGACTTTTGCTTAGGTCATGATCTCGCGGTTCGTGGGTTCGAGCCCCGCTTCGGGTTCTGTGCTGACTGCCTGCTCAGAGCCTGGAGCCTGTTTCAGAGTCTGTGTCTCCCTCTCTCTGACCCTCCCCTGTTCACGCTGTCTCTCTCTATCCTAGAAATAAAATAAAAATATTTAAAATATATATATATATATAACCAAGCTTCCTTGTTTCTCCCCCTACGTACTACAGTTTATGCCTCATAAAAAGTCTCTGTAGTTAAGTATTGTATAAATGTTTTCCCAAAGTCAAGCCAATTGTCCATATATAACAAGGAACACTCAAAAAAATGTGTTTAACAGCACAAAAGACGAATTTGGGGTGCTTAAGATTTGCTGTAATAAAGCTTGCTGTGAAGTGGTAAATATGACCTCATGAGACAGTAACCAAGAAGGAACAGAAATGCAAATAAGAAAACACAACTGAAAACATGACAATCTGAAACCCGAAGCTAACGTGCAGTAAACTTTCTTTCACATTTTCAACTCCTCTAGGGAAAACTACTAGCCTAAGTATAAAAATTTAATTTTTTTTCTTTTTTTAAATGTTTTTTTATTTATTTCTGAGAGAGAGACAGCGTGAGCAGGGGAGGGTCAGAGAAAAAGGGAGACACAGAATCTGAGGCAGGCTCCAGGCTCTGAGCTGTCAGCACAGAGCCCGACGTGGGGCTCGAACCCACAAACCGTGAGATCACGACCTGAGGCAAAGTCGGACACTTAACCGACTGAGCCACCCAGGTGCCCCTAAAAATTTAACTTTAATTACATAATATGGAGAGGAAGTGACAGATGAAAGGTTTGGAAATGTTCTTACCAATACTTTAAGGCTGGTGTATAATAATGTTTCCTAACCGCCAAGCCCTCAGGATACTGGTAAGTGTTTGTAAATGAAGAGATGAATGGTCATCATCACTGGGAAATTGCAAGCTTTACCAAAATTGACCAGGTTTTTTTTTTTTTTTTTTTTTTTTTTACTGTAGGACTCCAAACCCTTCAATGAGCCTTTACACACTGTGAATCTCCCTAAATGGGGACCGAGGCAGCAGCCTGCAAATCTGTCTTACCACCGAGCCCTATGAATGTCTCCCAGAAGACACTTTATCACAAACAGTTTGGGAAAGACTAGAATATACAGGTGCCCCATCCAAGTGGTTAGGGGAGTCTCTCCCAGGGCCGTTAGGAATTTGACACTGCACGAAGACTAAATACAATCATGTGTTCAGTACCCAGGACTTCCTCTGCTGAATGTGTGTGTCCCACCTATAGAGGAAAAGGGGAGAGCAGGGGGAGGTCAGTGGCGAAGGGATTTTCTGCCTGCATTTCTTACACACCTGTTTCTGCAGTCTGAAATCTCCATAGTTAGGCAGCTGAGTTGGAGGCCTGGGCTGAGCACTGCGCTTACTGTTTACCCTGAGATGGGAAATCTGGTAGACAAAGAAGCAGTCTCATTCATTAACAGTGACTTGAGAATTCCCAGCCCCGCATCAGATCCTCGGCACTAAGCTCCCAGGCAGGCAGGAAGCCCACTGAAGCAGGTCAGATGAGGCCTGCTGATAGCAGCAACACATGTCACAACTGGGAAGTGACTGCTGTTACGTGTGCGGTAGAAGATAAGGACGTTGGTCACAAAAGCCCTTTCAGACAGGTCTTCCACGCATTCCTCCAGGTGGGTCCCAAACCCCGGTTTGAAACCAGCAGCTGCTGGGTAACCGCCCCCTGAATGCCCACTCTTCTGTTGTGACAAAGTCCCGGTTTGCTATCAGTGCCGATCGGGAGCTGGATCTCATCTTGGTCCTCCACAGAAGGACGTGGTGAAAGCCTTACCTGGCAATGCAAGAGATCACCGTCTCACTGTATACATACACAGCGGCTGCAGTGACGGGGAGGACCTTTAGGAGATGGACCTTGGTTGGGGAGCTGACTCTACCTATTTACTAGCTATGTCACCTTGGCTGACTTGCTTAACCCCTGTGTGTTTCAATTTCCTCATCTGTATAAAAATAAAGCAATATTAGCACCTACTTCATAGGATTTTTGTGAAGATTAAATAATGCACTGAAAGCACTTACCACAACAGGTGCTCATTAAACAGAATAATTTAAATGAGCAGAAATTATAACCAGGGAAAAGCTCAGAATGGAACTGAAGCTTGCCGTTGGACATACAACAGGGATTCAATGAATACTTGTTAACTGATTAATCAACAGGTTTTAGAGCCAATCCTAGAGTATTGGAAAGGGGGTTCTCATTCATTTACATGTGAGTCAGGAAGAACAGGGCTTTTAATTCCCCTTCAAAATGAGGCAGAAAAGCAGTACCTCACTGTGTTTGCACCTCAAGGTTGAGTGAATGCTAAAGATGATCTCTTTCTCTAAAAGAAGGATAAGCAAATGTTTCAAGTGGCTTCAGAGACTCAGCGGATCCTAAGACGTGGCATATGGAAAGTATGCTCTGGACCAACACCTTCTGCCAAAAGTTAGAGAGGGCCTTTAAGATAGGAAGTTTCTTCAGCAGCAATTAATGAAAGAAAGGACCTGTAGTGCCCCGTAGCACATTCCACAGATTTGCTGCTTACTTCTCATTTCCCACTCTACAAGGAGTGTTGATGAGTAAGGCCAAAGGAGCACACAGAAGTAAGGTAGAATTCATTCACAGGTGAAACAGATTTTGGTGACACACTCTCCCAACTCCTGCTGTTTCTGCTTATTATTCCAAAGGAAAATACCAACCTAAAGAAAGCACTGAAGGCCCAAACCACAGTTCTAACACCATGGTGATGGCCATTTATTTTTAGTTGATGCAAAATTAACACAGCTCCTAAAACACTGATGAAAATATACACACCCAGGCTGTACATACTATACAAAAAAGCCATGTCCCCCACCCCCAACTAGAGAGACCCATTCTTCTCCTTTCTCTATGCGAAAACAAGACGCAATCCTCTACAGCCAAAGGTGAACTAGTACATATTTTTTTGGTTGCTTTATTGAGGAAACTTTCCCTTTTCTATGTGAGGTTGCGGGACTGGCTGGATAAAAAGAAATTCAACCATTCTCTGCTCTCCTTGTCCAGATGTCATCTTGGAAATGTGAGCAGCCAGTACTGTGGCTATCAACCCTTGCAAAGGAGGTACAGTGAGAGGACAACTTCTGTAGCACCAAACGGTTCACAGAAATCAATTTCTGTCTCCTACCTGTGATGGACAAGGTCTTGGAGGGAGCGCAGGCGGTGGAGGTAACAATCCTGACTTAGTAGCTGAAAAGAAAAACACATACTGTTAAGAATTCCCCAAAACAGAACAAAATACCCCTCCACTTCGTAACTAGGAATAACAATTGCAGTTAACATGTTTAAGTTATTAAAATCCATCTGAAGGCTTAATAAAAAAAAAAAAGCACGTGCTATTTCTAATCCCTTTTTCATTTTGATCCTACCTTCCCCAAATCCAATTATTTATATAGGCTGTTGTGATTAAGACAGTATAAAACAGTAAGGAAAAGATACCCTTTGATCAAAGGACTGGAACCCAGCATGGGAAAGGCAGTCAATCCCTCATTATTCTGATGTTAATTATTTAGTTTCAAATCATCTAGGCCCTTTGGTTTCTCTAATATCTCTCCCTCTCTCCTGGCCATTACACTGCTCATTAGCTCAGCAAGGAGGTTACAGAAATGAAGGGAGCCAGAGTTCCTGTAAGCAAGTGGGTCCGACAGCAGCAGGCGACGCTTAAAGAGACAGACTAAAATGATGTTTACAGATCCTTCAAAGATCTCAACTGCCTTTTCTCTCCCTGATACTTATTAGCAGAAATAAGAAAACCTGTTTCTAAAATAATCTGGCCCCATTTGAAGGATGTTTTGAACAAAAGTTTCAGTTTAATTTTTTTAATTTTGTGAGATCTAGAGAAAATTTAAGTCAAGAATGTCTGAATTATAACTGAACGAAAATTAACATCTGCTAGTGAATTATAAATCAAGTCCATAATCACACACAAGAAATAAGTTTATCACACACTGGCAAGTTAAACCATATTCTTTACAAACTCCTTTAAAAAGCACACCGTGCTCCATATAACTGTACATAGTTTATTGGCAATTCTATAATATGTATTCTAATATTTGGACAATTTCTGTGACTTAAAAATAAATCATAGCAATGTGCCAAGAACATAAAAGTTTCTGTAAATCACTCTGGATCTGACCTAGCTGGATCAGACAAACCAGAAGATGGAGTTTGGGGCTTTCCACAAAGGTAACTTAAGAGTAATTTCATAGAGATTTGCATTCTGAGCCAGTGCACGGATATGGTACAACCATGTGGGTCCATCAATGACTTCTCTCAATCTGTCTTTCATTAAAATTTATGAAACACATCAGCGAGTCGAAACTCCAGTGGTGGTGAAACTTTGAACAGTCTTCAATAACAAATGCCTCAGGAATTATCCAACTCAGGGCCTCTGCTCTAAAGGTCCTTAGGATTGGGCCTTCATATTACCAGCTTCTTTTAAAACAAAATTTTTAAAATCTACATGTACTTTTAAAGGAAAGGCCTTGCACCAGAACCAGTGCATGTTAAGATCACCCTTTATTAATGAAAGAGGCCTAAGAAACCATAAGCCGCTTAATTAAACTAACTTCTGTTTCCAGCCAAGAGGGAATAACAAAGACCAGATTTACCCTCCCATTTGAACCAGCCAAAAACACACAAGTTTTTTTTGTATGAAACAACAGTTTTAAACAGTAGAACAAAACACAGAAAAGGACAGCTTTCAAGACACTAGGAAATCAAGCAACAAAAGACGGTGATTCCTGAGAGACAGGAAATCAAGCAGATGACTTGTGTGTCTTGCTGTCCCTGCTTAGTGTAGTAAATACAGGACCTACACATCCAAATTCGGGTATGATTCATTTCATTTGTGCAATTTTTTAATTAAAAAAACAGACGCCCTATCTTTATAAAAGATGGTATGAGGGTGTTTCTGCATATACTTTCGGATAAAACCGTATCACCTACAAACACGAACAGTAATTTTGTTTCCTCTTTTCAGTACCTTTACCTATCTTGTGTTTTTTATCTTACCTGGCTAGAACATCTACTGTAAAGTTGACTTGTAATAGTCATATGGGCATTCTTACCTTCTTTCGATCTCAAAGATAAGGCTGTCACTATTTCACCATTAGTATGATATTTGCCATAGGTTTCTTATATAAACGCTTTATTGGATTATGAAAATTCCCACCTATTATTTTTTAATGATAATTTGTTGATGAATATTAACCAAACCTGCATCTCCACCCACTGAGATGGTATGATTTTTCCTCTGATAATTAGTTAATATGATAAATTACATTATACATTTTTAAACAGGAAAGCACCCTTGCCAACCTAGGATAATCCCAACTTGGTCAGGCTTTTAGATCTGCTAGTTTAGTTGACTAATATTGTGCTTAAGATTTTTGCCAACCATATTCATAAATAAGACTGTGATCAGTGAGTCTCCTTTCCTATATGGCTGCCTGTTATGCCTGACTTGGCCAGAAAATGTTCCCCGTGTGGACTCTGGAACAGGCTGTGTAAGATCAAAGATTGCTGTTGTTACTAATGTTGAATGTCAGGTCAAACTTGCCAGCAGAACTATCTGGGCCAGGCGTTTTGTTTCAAACAAGATTTTTAATGATTTCATTTCTTTAATTGTTACAGGATTATTCAGGCTTTCTAATTCTTACGTCAGTTTTGATAAATTTTATTTTTCTAGACATTTATTGTCTAAATGTTTATATTTATTGCCATAAAGGAGCTCCTACACCCTCCTCTGTGCCTCTTAATCTCTGTGCAGGTAACTTGTTTTCTATTCCTAATACCACTTTTATCAGCACTCTACTTTCCCTTAACTGAGCTCACTTGACATTTGTCCATTTTATTACTGTTAAAAAAAAAAAAAAACTTTCCTGAGCCTCTATATTGCCTGCTTCCTTTGTTTCATTAATGTCTGTTCATCTCCTTGCATTTTCTTTCTTTGGGCTTATCCTATTGTTCTTTTTCTAGCTTAAAAGTAGTTGCTTAGCTCATTAACTTCCAGTGTTTCTTCTTTTCTAACATAAGCATTTAGTGTTGCAAATTTTTTTCCAAGACCACAGGTTTCTGATATACTCTCATTCAGTTTTACAATTTTCCTAATTTCCATTACAATCTCTCTTATGATAGTACCTTCATCTGAAATTCATCCTTTACAATTTCTTTCATTGACAGTCTGTTAGCAGCAAGCTTACTCAGTTTGTGGGACTGAAAAGTCTATTTTACCTTCATTCTTGAGAGATTATTTCCCTGGGTACAGACTCTAGATGGACAGCTATTCTCTCGCAGCACATTAAAAATAACATTTCATGGTCTTCTGGCTTCCATTGCTGCTGCTGAGAAGTCAGGTGTCTATAGAATCATTGTTTTTTGTTAAGTAGTCTATCTCTTGAGTGTTCTACTGTACTAACCTTGACGCTGAATCTGCCTATCTCGTCGTCCTCTTTTTCTTTCAACACCTACTGAGCTTCACAGGAATTTGTGAACCATGTGGCATGCCATTCACTCTGGGAAATTGAGTGCTTCTTCAAATATTGTCTTTCTGCCATTTTCTCTTACCTCTCCTTCTGGAGGCTCTTTGTCTAAACTGTGCTGTGTTCTGGATATTTTTTTAAGATCTACCATTCCATTGACCAATTCCCTCTTCAGTTGCACTTAATGTCTTGTTAATCCAGTCTTTAGGTTTATTTCAATGACTAAGTGTTTCATTTCTAGTTCTATTTGATCTTTTTTCAAAGGGTTTTTTTCTAATTTTTAGAATTTCTTGGCTCTGTACTCATTTTCTTCATCTCCTCTTTTTCTAACTATTAAACATATTTATGTAACAGTGTGTGTCTGATAATCCCACAGTCTGAGGGGTTTGCATTTACTACTATTTTGTTGCTCCTGCTATCCATCTCTCCTGGTGGTCTATTTCCTAAAGTGCCTGGCAACTTTTGACTCTGAATGCATATTCCTTGGAACTGAACTGTAGAAATACTTTGGGCTCTGTGTGGAAAGTGAGTTCCTCCTCTACTATGTCTGCCAGAAACCTGAAGGCACTTATCAACTCGATCACTTGAAACTATAAGCTTATAGGATTCCTAGTTTCTTACTATCCTGAATTTTATTAAATGTCCCATAGTAAGACTTCTGAGTATAGATAGTAACTTGAGTATGTGCAACTAATCTCACTCTTACCTCACTAACAGTGAAAAGAACTGCTTAAATGTTCTTGTTTAAATCTGGAACTAGGAAAATAGATGAGTGGCTGATAGCTAAATCAGCAGGAGAAAAAGTAGAGACTAACCAATTTGTACCACAGAAGCCCCCCAGGACTCTCAAGAATCGGTGACATCTAACTCCTCAGGAAGCAGGGGTAAAATGAAGAAAACAATAAAAAATAAAGAAAATTAACTAACAGTGAATCCTCTTTCCTACCCTTTAGAAGAAGTGCATACCTTCACAATACCCTTGAAGATGAGGTTCCAGCAAAACCTCTTGCAGTGTTTGGCTTCGGGATCCTTGCTCCTGTGGTCCCTTCTACCTGTATTATCCACGCCCTACCCCTACCTCACCTCAGTAGCTCAGAAAGTAACAAGTATCCAACAAATATCTATTTGAACTAATATAAGAACGAACCAAGGACCATGATTCATCGAAGCAGTTAGATCCTAAGATTTCTCTCCCACGTTCTGCATATTTTCAGCATGTTTCCCACTCCAGCACAAGGACAGAAGTCACTTTCTTCTCCAGGGAGGACACTTGGCCCAGATGAAGGCATGAGGCCATGCTGAAGACAGGGAGATCTAGTAAACGTATGCATTCCGGGTGCTGAGACTTCCAACCCAGTTCCTCTCTGCTCTCAAACTTTTGTATCCAGAGATTGAAAGAAGTGCTCCAGGGAACTGGAATAGCTAAGAAGGAAGATCTCGATACCAACATCAAGAGATCTCCAGCAAGTCATATCATTCTACCATGAAACCCACAGATGGCAAGTCCTATCCGTTTACCCACATAAACCAATCAGTTTTACGCCCTTTGTTTTTTTTTTTTTTAAAGTTTATTTTGACAGAGAGAGAGAGAATATTCCAAGTAGGCCCTGCACTGACAGCGCAGAGACCAATGTGGGGTTTGAGCCAACAAATTATGAGATCATGACCTGAGCCAAAACCAAGAGTCAGACACTTAACCAACTGAGCCACCCAGGCACCCCTACCCCCTTTCTTAAATAGAACAGATGACGTATTATCATATATCTGCAGAAAAACTTCTAATCTAAGGTAGAGCAATCAAAATAGAAAAAGTTAATCTCAAAGAGACAGATTAGGGGCGCCTGGGTGGCTTAGTCGGTTAAGCGTCTGACTTTCGCTTAGGTCATGATCTCGCGGTTCGTGGGTTCGTGCCCCGCTTCGGGCTTTGTGCTGACTGCCAGCTCAGAGCCTGGAGCCTGTTTCAGTCTGTGACTCCTTCTCTCTCTGACCCTCCCCTGCTCACACTGTCTCTCTCTCTCTCTCTCTCTCTCTCTCTTAGAAATAAATAAAATATTTAAAAAAAAAAAAAAAAAGAGACAGATTAGATCTCTATCAGGAGAAAAAAATTTAATGTATATTAGTATCATGGGAATTATTCAGTTTATTCTAGAAATATTTAAACATTTACTATGTGTCAGCCATTGTTTAGGGTGCTGGGAAATTATCAGTGAAAAAAATACACAGAAAAAAAGTCTACTCTCATGAATCTTTATTCTACCAAGAAGACAGATAATGGGGTGGAAGTAAGAAATGAAATTTCTAAGAGTCATTACAGAAATCCTCAATAAACGGCAAGAGATATTATTTGCAAAGATGAAATACTCAGATGCTATTGAGGAAAAAAATGAGTCAAATAATTAAAAAGAACACCTGGAAATTAAACACATGAGAGCAGAAGGGGAAAGCTTACTAGAAAGGTTCAAAGATAATCTAAGGATATCTTTACGGGGTATAACATCCAAAAACAAAAGTATCACAAAAAGAGAGTAAATAGCAGTAAAAAAAAAAAAAAAAAAAAAAAAAATCACATAGTCCAAGACAACTTCCCAGAAATGAAGAACAGGAGTTTCTAAATTATAAGAGCCCAGATTGCCCAGGACAATGGAAGAAAACAGACCCATGGCAAGGCACATCAATAGGAAATTTCAAAATAGAAGATTCGACAAGTTTCCTGCAGGGGGAGGAAGAGGAGGGCAGGCCACATCCAAAGAAATCAAGAGTCCAAAAGGTTTTAGACTTTCAAGACACCACTGGAAGCTAGAATTCATTGGAGCAATGCCATGAAAATTATGAAGAAAACTGATTTCCAACTGCTAGTTTTACCCAAAAGAGCAGCCTGCATGATGATTCAATTAAAGGTATTTTTAGACACTGAGGTTCTCATATTGAGCTCTACGCACCCTTTCCAAAAAAGCTACTCAAGGATGTGTTCCACCAAAGCAAGAGAGTAAACCAAAAAAGAGCAATACATGGGATACAGGATAAAAGAGATCTAACATGGGAGAAAGAAGAGAATCTTTGGATGACAGAGTAGGGAGATGCCATGATGAAAACTAAGTATGAGGCACCGAAGACAAGCTACATTTCTTCAAACAGATGAAACTAACACATGTGTCAGAATTTCATAAGAGGAACTTTAGAAAATTGAGGGACTCCACAGTTGATTCAGGGGCAAGTACGTTGAAAAGAAACAAATTGTGGGGTGCCTGCCTGGATGGCTCAGTCAGTTAAGCGTCTGACTTCCACAATCTCACAGTCTGTGAGCTCGAGTCCGGTATCGGACTCTGTGCTGACAGCTTGGAGCCTGGAGCCTGCTTCGGGTTCTGTGTCTTCCTCTCTCTCTGCCCCTCCTCTGCTTGCACTATCTCTCTGTCACTGTCTCTCTCTCTCAAAAATAAAATAACACTAAAAAAGAAAATTTAAAAAAAAGAGAAGAAACAAGTTGATTAAGTATGCCAAAGCCAACAAAAATCTGTGCAAGTAAAAGTTAACAATTTACTATATGGCTTACATAGCCATAATAATCCTATAGCTACTACTACTCTAACCAAAATGCTAATATAACTGTACTGGGAGGGTGAAAGAGGAGAAAGGTAGTAGAAAGGAAAAGCAGCAGATGATGACTAAAACTGAAAAGTCAGTAAAAGGATATACAAATATGTTATTTTGAAATGTGAATACCAAAAGAATATAAAAAAATTCCATAACAGAGTGTAGGTACATCAATGGCCTTGGAAGTGCTTCCCTGACTTCAGTTTGTCCCCTCAGTTCAGCATGGAGCCCTGGGCCTTCCCTTCCACTGTATTAGGGTATCAGCTGAGACTTTTCACGTTTCTAGCTATTTCCCTCTCTTTCCAGAAGTCATGTCCACTGACCCTCAGGGTCAAGAGAAGGTGAAACTAAAAGTACTCAGTCACTCCAGATTTGGAGTTTCAGTAAGAAATCTCAAGATTTGCCTAGTCACACACATGGCTTCTAGAAGGAGCCAAAAGAATCAAGAGTGTGCCCAAAGCCTCAGGCCTTCCCCTTGGCTGCCACTCTTTCAAAGAAAAATGGCATGAGCTCATGCATCTTTGCCTGTTTGGTTCCTGCTGAAAAATCTCTCCTTTGTGTTTTATGACCCTGTGTTCATTTCTTTAACAGTAAGTGATATTAATCCAGGTTCATTCTACCAAGTTTAAATCCAATTCATCTTTTTACCTCCCATAGCACCTAAACACGCTGCCTTGTATAGTAAGTATTCACATGGTATCTAATTGAAATTGAATTTAGTAAAATGGGAAGGGGAGGGGAGGGGAGGGGAGAGGGGAGGAGCACACTTTCGATGCATACATTAAAAGCTACCATACTCGTGAAGCAACAGTAAGTTTATTCCTAAAGTCTCACAGTTAATAAGGTGGAACATCAAATATCGGCAAGGCTCTGTCAAAGCAAAAATTTGTATGAGTCGAGAGGGGGCACTGCCTGGGTGGCTCAGTCAGTTAAGCGAATAACTCTTGATTTCAGCTCAGGTCATGATCTCACAGTGGTGGGATCAAGTCCCACACCAGGCTCTGTGCTGGGCGTGGAGCCTGCTTAAGATTTCCTCTCCCTCTCCCTCTCCCCCTCTCCAGCTCTTAAGTATTCTCTCCCTCTTTCCCAAAAAAAAAAAGTTTTTACAAGTATAATCAGAGAAAAATAAGATACCCAAATTCTGAAAACCAGATTTAAAAGTTCATGAAAGAAACACCCATTTAATCCTAAACTCAAAAAACACAGTAATAACTTCTAGTGTTTATTAATTTATTGAAAGATGTGCATGTTCTAACACTTAACTACTGAATCTCAGGTTTCTAGGGTCTTCATCCAAAACTCTAACATCTAAAATTTTTTTTATTCTTTTATTATGCTTAGAAATTTCCAGGCAGGGGTACATGGGTGGCTCAGTCAGTTGAGTGTCCAACTTCGGCTCAGGTCGTGATCCTGCAGTTCGTGAGTTCGAGCCCCACGTCAGGCTCTGTGCTGACAGCTCGGAGCCTAGAGCCTGCTTCGGATTCTGTGTCTCCCTCTCTCTCTGACCCTCCCCTGCTCATTCTGTCTCTCTCTGTCTCTCTCTCTCTCTCAAAAAGAAAAAAGAAAAAGAAATTTCCAGAAAAAATTTTATTCGTATATATTACTATTTACTAATTTCCTTCAGATTTTTACAAAGCCCTAAATCAACAACTTGATGAAAACATGTTCCAAATTACTAAGTGGAAATAAAGCAGCAGATGTGGCGACTGAAAGCTGCAGGGAACAGAAAGTCAATTCTTCAGGGGAGTGAAACTTGGAATAACTTCAGCTGTGAAAAGGCCTCCCACCCCCCCCAAACTAGGAATATTTTATGAAGAAAATAAAAGCATTCAAATGCCAAAGGAAAAGAATACACTTAAAGGATGAAAAATGTTGAAAGGAGTCTGCCAGTGGGACCAACACTTTTAAGTATCAATCAAGTAGACAGCCACATGCAAAGCTTCAAGGATTTCATCAGTCAGGACCATTCCTCTTCTTGGCAAGTTCATTAAAATGGCTATTTCTTTGTAATAGCAAATGCACTTCCTTTCCTTTCTAATCCTAAAAGCACGTGTGAGTCTATGCCTATCTCCTAATCACCCAGTTACATACAGTGATGGGTCGCAGGTCACACATACCTATGAATATGACCAAATGTTTCCCAGGAGTTCTCTTCCATCAGAATACTTGCCTCAATCCACCGACGATGCCCCATTTCCCCGCAAACATACAAGCTCATTAAATTCTCTATTCAACAAAACAATTATTTTTCACCAGTTAAAAGACAGGAATTTACACATGACTTGGAACTGTTCAACAGGGAAAATATTAATGAATAAGCTGGTTAAAAAGTAATGAGATCAAATTCAATTGTTCCACTTTGCAGATGAGAAAATTAAGGACTGGAGAAGTAAAATGATATCAGAACGGCTACTATGACGCAGCAATCGGTATCACATTTTGAACCCATAGGATAGATAGTGGTAGAGGGTACAAAGGGGCACTGGATCAACAGCTGGACAGGTGTTACTATATATCCAGGGAATAAGCATATCAGAAGGTTGTAAAGTAAGAAAAGTATTGCGGCTTCAAAGAACTAAAAGGATGCTTCTGAATACACAACACACCACAAACTCAGATAAATGTTAGACACTATCAAAAAATGTAACACTGTAGCAAATATTTAGCCTTCTCAGTCATGTGATTATCTCTTTCACAAGACTACATATGACTCCCTTACTTTAAAAAATATTCAGGGTCACCTGGGTGGCTCAGTCGGTTGAGTGTCTAACTCTTGATTTCGGCTCAGGTCATGATCTCAAGGTTGTGGAATCGAGTCCCATATTGGGCTCTGTGCTGAGTGTGGAGCCTGCTTGAGATGCTCTGTCTCCCTCTCCCTTTACCCCTCCCCCCAACCTTCATGTGCATGCACGTGCTCTAAAATAAAAAAATATTCAGTGTAGTGCCATCATAAGGACATACAGATCAACAGAATGCAAAGTCCAGAAATAAACCCTTATATTTACAGTCAAATGATTGTAAACAAAGACGCCAAGGCAATTCAATAGGGAGAGAGTATTTTTCAGCAAGCAGTACTGAAACAAGTAGATATCCACATACACAGAAATGAACTTATACCCTTACCTCACACTACATATGAAAATTTTAAATCAAAATGGATCAGAGATATAAGACTAACACTAACTATAACATTTTTAGAAATGAGGAGTAGAAAAGCTTCAAGACCTGGGGTTAGGCAAAGGTTCCTTAGATATATGACACCAAAAGCATAATCTAAACAGGACAATATTGATAAACCATACTTTGTTGAAATGTAAAAACATTTTTGCTTCAAAATACACCATTAAGAAAATGTAAACATAAGTCACAAAATGAGAAAATATATTTGTAAATCATGTATCTAATAAAGGGTTTGTATGCAGAATATAGAAAGAACTCCAGAATACAGAATTCAACAATAAGAAGAAAGACACCCAGTTTAAAAATGGATAAGTAATTTCAGTAGACATTTCACCCAAGAAGATATAGGAATTATTAATAAGCACGTGGAAACATCCTCAACATCATTAGTCATTAGGGAACTAGAAATCAAGAAATCAAAACCACAATGAAATACCACTTCCCATCTACTGAGATAGCTATAATTTTTTTAATGTTTTATTTATTTTTGAGAGAGAGAGAGACACTGTGAGCAGGGGAGGATCAGAGAGAGAGGGAGTTACAGAATCTGAAGCAGGCTCCAGGCCCTGAGCTAGCTGTCAGCACAGAGCCTGACACGGGACTTGAACCCACAAACCATGAGATCATGACTTGAGCCGAAATTGGACACTTAACCAACTGAGCCAACCAGGTGCCCCGAGACAGTGATAATTTTAAAAAATAGGGGCGCCTGGGTGGCTTAGTTGGTTAAGCGTCCGACTTTCACTTAGGTCATGATCTCGCGGTTCGTGGGTTCGAGCCCCGCGTCGGGCTCTGTGCTGACTGCCGGCTCAGAGCCTGGAGCCTGTTTCAGTCTGTGACTCCCTCTCTCTCTGACCCTCCCTTGTTCACGGTGTCTCTCTCTCTCTGTCTCTCCTAGAAATAAATAAAAAATATTAAAAAAAAAAAATAGTGTGTTGGTGAAAACATGACTTAACAGTAACTCTCATACATTAGCTGCTGGAAATGTAAAATGGTATGGACACTTTAAAAAATAGTTTAGCAGTTTGTTAAATTTACCACACACCCAGTAATTCGACTCTTAGGAACTACGCCAAGAGAAATGAAAACATATATTCCCACAAAGACTTGCATGCAAGTGTTCATGGCAACATTATTCATAAAAGGCAAAAAGTATAAACTTCGATGTCCATCAAACCTAAGAATGCATAGACAAAATGTGGTATATCCATACAATGGAAAACTATTCCACAATAAGAAAATGAAATACTGATACATGCTACAACTTAGATGACCCTCAAAAACATCATACAAAATATAGAAGGCCAGACACAAAAGACTCCACACTGTATGATTTTATTTATATGAAATGTCCAGAAAAGGTAAATCTATAGAAACTGGAGGTAGATTACTGGTTATCTGGGCTGGGCATGGGTACTGACTGTAAACACACAAGAGGAATATTACTGGGGTGCTGAAAAGATTCTAAAACTGGATTATGGTAACAGCACAATTTGGTAATTTTACTGGAAATCATGGAGTTGTACACTTTAAAACAGATGAACTTTACGGTCTGAAAATTACACCTCAATTGTTTTTTGTTTTTTTTTTTTTAACACTAAGGGTGGTGGAGCACCTGGGTGGTTCAGTCAGTTAAGCATCCGACTTCAGCTCAAGTCATGATCTCGTGGTTCATGGGTTCGAGCCCCGCATCGGGCTCTGTGCTGACAGCTAGCTCAGAGCCTGGAGCCTGTTTCAGATTCTGTGTCTCTCTCTCTCTCTGACCCTCCCCTGCTCACGCTGTCTCTCTCTCAGAAATAAATTAAAAATTAAAAATTAAAAAAAAAAACCCAAGGGTGGGGGAAAAAAGTATAATTAATCATATGGGAGAGAGAACACAAATGAAACAAAATGAGCCACAGTTGACAATTGTTGAGGCCAGAGGTTCATTATACTATTCCTTTCCATTATATGTATATATTTAAAGTTGTTGGGATGCCTGGATGGCTCTGTTTGTCAACGTCAGAATCTAGTTTTCAGCTCAGGTCATGATCTGAGAGATCATGTGAGATCGAGCCCTGTGTTGGGCTCTGTGCTGAGAGCACAGAGCGTGCTTGGGATTCATTCTCTCTCTCTTTATATATATATATATATATTTTTTTTTTCCTGTCTCCACTAAGGAACCTCAGGAAATTGGCCCAACACTCTAAATCAAATAGAATCAAACACAGGAAAATACTATTAGTTTCTTGCATATAGTGGGCACCATATCTATTCTTTAATGTATCTTTTAACTTTAGATGTATTATCTATAGAAAATTAATAAGGTGTGCTGCCCAAATTAAATTAATATCGACTGCCTTCTCTGAAACCAAATATGCTACAACAAATATTTGAACAAAGAGAATTCTGATGGAGAACAAAACAAGTACATTTCTGGATCTCTGTCTCATTGACTATAGTACATGAGAGCTGGTCAAGATGACATTTATGTTCTCTTTTAGCATTGACACTCTATGATTCCAGAATTTGTCAGTTTTTTCCAGCAACGTCTTCTTACACCACGAGATATGTGATAGGTTAACTAGGTCCCATATGAAGACACAGGCAAAGTTAGGCAACAAAAACTCCCGAGAATTAACTAATTGGTGAAGGTCAAGTTTCATTTCTTCTATTACATTTACAGAAACGCATTTCTCCGAATCATATTACTATGAAACTCCTTAGGTTGGTTAAAAACACTACGTGTGTGTGTGTGTGTGTGTGTGTGTGTGTGTGTGTGAGAGAGAGAGAGAGAGAGAGAGAGAGAGAGAGAGGGGGGGAGGGGGGGGGGGGGAGGGAGAGGGAGAGGGAGAGGGAGAAGGAAGGAAGGCAGGAAACCTAGAAAAAGATTCTATTACCTTGACAGTCTCTTTGTCTCTTTTCCACCATGAATTTTTTTTTAAATATGACATATAGTCAGACCGACATCTAAGTCTGAAACATTTCAAAATGAGTTTTCTGATGACAACTATTCCATACCAAAGTTTCTCAATCACTCCACCTTTTACAATCTGAATTAATCCTACCACTCCAATGAACTGTTCTAAGACTTCTCAAGAATACAGTTTGAGAACTCCTTCTCCCCTAGTGTCCATTCTTTTTGGTCAGTCAGCAAACTTTAGACTTCCGTTCTCCCCTTATTCCTGAAACCCACTCTTCCCCAAGCATTCCAGGCCATGGTGCTTGCCCCTTACTGAATTCATGTATTGTCATGGCTTTAGGTCTAGCTGTTAAGACAAAGGAATCTGGTGTTTACAAAGAAAGCCCTGAAAAGTTTTGAGCAGGGAGGTGACATTAGAATTGAACATAAGAAAATTAATCCTTGGGGCGCCTGGATGGCTCAGTTGGTTAAAAGCAATCGGCTCTTTGTTTTGGCTCAAGTCATGATCTCGTGGCTTCATGAGCTCAAGCCCCACGTCGGGCTCTGCACTGACAGCTTAGAGCCTGGAGCCTGCTTCAGATTCTGTGTCTCCCTCTCTCTCTCTGCCACTCCCCCACTTGTGCTTTGTCTCTGTCTCTCAAAACTGAATTAATATTAAGAAAGAAAGGAGGGGAGGGGAGGGGAGGGGAGAAAGAAACTGCTCAGACTCAATGTCCTTCTCACATGTAACTCTAATAGTGGTTGGCAAAATGTGGGGCCATCTTCCATATTCCTCTCAGAATTCTCCACAGTACCTAGTATACATAGTAAGTGTTCAGTAAACTTTGGTTAAATGATAAAACATTTTTGCTGGTCACCATTAGTGAAGCCTATTTCAGTTTTCATATAACTCTTGAAATCCAAATGCATATAAGGAATTCAGTGATATATTGAGGATCGCATTGTTTTATGGTATTCTGCTCATAAGTTTCCTAACAGTCATAAGCAAAATGTCTATCAATAGGTACATGGTTAAGGCCCAAATTAATAGAAGTAAAAGAAATAAGAGTATCACCATTTTGCAACTATCAAAGAAATAATGGATCTAAACAGTAATTTGCTGGAAACAGCTCATACCAGCTTCTGAAAGCAAACTGTGTACATCTGTTCCAACCCTACATTTAGTGACACATCAGTAAGAATGAAATTGGCTGTGACAGGAGTGTTTATACCATAAAATTTGGCAGAAAGCCAGTTAAACATTTAGCAACACACCACTGGATGAAGGCAATGAGGATCAATACCTGATAAAACAATGATGTGAAAGGCTGTTGGGGATCTCGATCATAATGGAAGAATGAGGCTAAAACTGCCTGAACCCACTGATAAATCAAACATCACAAAACCAGAGGCATTAGACACAGGGGCCTCCCACTGTGATGCAGTAGAAAGTACAGAGCATCACCAGTCACGGTCCTTGCGAAAACTAGAATGTGATTCTAATCAAGCCTCAATCTACCTACCAGTTTATAAGAAATACAAAAGACAGAAGGACAGCCAGCCAAATACAGAATGTGGAATGTCTACAGGGTGGATGATTTTCTTATGAATGAATGAATACCAACTGGTGGGCGGGGGGGAGGAACAGATTGAAGGAGGTCCCTATTGATTAAGAAAGACTTAATAGATGTCTTTATACTTAATACTTTAGACTTAATACAATACAGTGTGCATTGTAGCCTTTGTCTGGATACTAATTTACAAGACACTACAAAAACACATACTTGAGACAATTCAGAAAATCTGAACATTGACTAGGTATTAAATTTTAAGGGGTTGTGAATTTTGTTACATGATAAAGGTTTAGTGATTTTTTTTTTAAAAAGGCCTTATCCATTAGAGATATGTATAATGTATGTATGAAATTACACAATATCTGGCACCTGATCTGGGGATGGGGGTTTTCTACTTTTACATAAATTTGAAGTTTTTCATAATACAATTTTTAACAGAGTAACCAGTATACAGAATATATACAAAAGAATGACAAAATTATCGTACTGACAGCGATAGATCTCCAATAAATAATGAACTGCCTAAAATCATTGGGGAAACATGTACAATGTGATGCCAATTATTTAAAAGACAAAAAACATGAAACTGATATTATGAATGGACTAAAAAAATGTCAGAGGGATATTTTCCTTGGGGAGGATACTGGGCTTGGTGGAGATGAGGTTTTTTACACAGAACAAAAAATTTGTCTATTACTCAGATGAGTTTTATAAGCATTTTATTTTATTTTTTATTTATTTTTTTATAAGCATTTTATTTTAATGTATATTTATTTTTGAGAGACAGAGTGCAGGTGGGGGAGGGGCAGAGACAGAGGAAGAAGGAAGACACAGAATCAGAAGCAGGCTCCAGGCTCTGATCCATCAGCACAGAGCCCTGCAGGGCTTGAACCCACAAACTGTGAGATCATGGCCTGAGCCGAAGTCAGACACTCAACTGACTGAGCCACCCAGGCACCCCAATAAGCATTTTAAAAATAAAGGTCATAACTTTATCCACATTATCCAGATGTTCTAGTCCTGTTCTTTCCCACAGTCCCTTGTTCAAGCACTCAGCCAGCCAGGCAAAGCTGTAAAACCAGAGAGTCGACAGAAAAGAGAATGCACCCTGCCTAATAGCAGCACTAGCTGCACCCTCACCTTGGCAAGCCTTTGTAAACCTTGACAGGCACAAATCACAGCACTATGCTAGTAGGGCAATTTTCATAAAACTATTGGAAAAGAAAAAAAAAAAACGTATAAATAAAGAAAGGAACAGGAAACAGCAAAAAGAAGCCAAGAACAGACAGCACACCGTAATCACACCTTCTAAAGATGGAGACTGGCATGTATCTAGATGAACACACTGAGTACTGGCACAGACAAGCTTGGAAATACCAGCATTGGATTTTTACCTCTGAAAATGGTCACCTAGCCCAATAGCTCAAATATACTTTCTATGTTTAAATGAACGTCTAGATTTCAAATTTCATGACCAAGTGACACTATACTACAGCCAACACCTTTTACCTATCAACTACGGAGAAGCTCAAAAGGAAACCTTAATGCTGTCACTACAAATTCTTTTTTTTTTTTTTAGTTTACTTATGGGGGTGGGGGGCAAGAGAGAGAGAAAATCCCAAGCAGGCTCCGTGCCACCAGTGCAGAGTCCAATACAGGGCTCAAACTCACAAACCTTGAGATCACGACCTGAGCCAAAATCAAGAGTTGGACGCTTAACCAACTGAGGCACCCAGTCACCCGTCACTACAAATTCTGAGTGTGTTACTTCTAATTTTTTTAAATGTTTTATTCATTTTTGAAAGGAGAGAGAGAAATAGAGAGCACACATGCGAGAGCAAGCATGAGCAGAGGAGGGGAAGGGGCAGAGAGAGAGGTAGCCACAGAATCTGAAACAGTCTCCGGGCTTCGTGCTGTCAGCACAGAGCCCAACACAGGGCTTGAACCCATGGACCATGAGATCATGACCTGAGCCAAAGTCAGTGCTTAACTGACTGAGCCACCCAGGCACCCCTGAGTATGTTACTTCTAATTATAGGCCCCTACCACAAGTAAGATCAGGGCCTAAAAGCAAGGATTCAGATCTAGAAAGCTAGAAAGAAATGCTTGGCCCTTCAAAGACAACTGACTGCCATGGCAGCCAACTGGCCAGGTCTGAGAAGGAGTCTCAGTCCTCAGCTGGCTAGTGAAGGAGGATGTGGGCTGCAATCAACAGAAATGATAGCACTGTGCCTTCCACCCTGTCTTAGGAATTCATGGATGTCCAGCACAAGCAGCTGAACAGAGACAGGACTACCAAATATCTGGTCAAGTAGACAAGTTGGAAGAGGCAAGTGGGGTAGAGAGAAGAGAAATACTTGCCCCTTCTTGAGGTAGAACATAGGCCCTAGCATTAAACTGCAAGAGCTTAAAGCCCAGCAGCATCATCTACTAGCTCCATGACCTTTGCCAAATTAACTTCTGCACCTCAGTTTCTAGATTTCTAAAATGGGGACATAACAGCACCTACCTCATTAGAGCTATTGTAAGGATAAGAGATAATACATGTAAAGTGCTTTAAATGTATCCACTGTATAAAGTAAGGCTCAAATTCATATCAGCCATCATCACTATTGTATCTAGTGCTAGGTGCTAATAAAGAACCTATAAACAACTCTTACAAATAGGGAAACTTGACTTGGGAAGGACACTCACACTGATAGGTAAAGAATACACTACTTGAGGGGTGCCTGGGTGGCTCAGCTGGTTAAGCGTCTGACTTTGGCTCAGTTCATGATCTTACTGTTCATGGGTTCAAGCCCCACATCAAGCTCTGTGCTGACAGCTCAGAGCCTGGAGCCCTCTTCAGATTCTGTGTCTCCCTCTCTCTCTCTGACCCACCCCCACTCACTCTCTTTCTGTCTGTCTCTCTCAAAAACAAGTTAGTATTTTTAGAAAGCATACACTACACCATAAAGGAACTACATCAACTGGTTTCACATGTAAGAGAAAAAGTACAATTGTATGCAAGCAGCCAGTAATGATTCTTTAAATGTTTTCCAAACACTAGAAGGGATTCCCTCCATGATTTGTGGTAGCTGTAGGATTACTAAGCAGTTAGAAGTCCAAGAATGAGTATGCTGCCAAACTCATTATCTAAGTTTAGGATAAGATGTGTCCAGAAAACTAAGAGATCGGTTTAACAAGGTTACAAGATAGATCAATATATAAAAACACATTATATTTTGGGGCACCTAAGTGGCTCAGTCAGTTAAGCATCCGACTTAGGCTCAGGTCATAATCTCATGGTTCATGAGTTCAAATCCCATGTCAAGCTCCACATTGGGGTCCACGCTGACTGTATGGAGCCTGCTTGGGATTCTTTCTCTCTGCCCCACCCTTGCACATGCTCTCTCTCTCAAAATAAATAAATTTTAAAAATTGTATTTCTATACACAAGCAAGGAAGACTGCAAAAATTAAGAAAACAATTCCCTTTAGACTAACACCAAAATAAACAAAATACTTAATAAATTTTTTAAGTGTGAAACTTACACGTGAAAACTACAAAATGTTTTTGAAAGAAATTAAAGACTTACATAAATGGAAATACATCCTGTGTTCATGGACTCTAAGAATATTGTTAAGATGGAAAACATGTTGTAAACCATAAATATGTACAATTTTTGTCTGCCAATTAGCCTCACTATAAAGTTGGGGAAAAAAATACTGTTGAGACAGCAATAATAACCAAAATGATCTACAAATTAATACAATCTCTACCAAACTCCCAGCTGCCTTTTTTTTTTTTTTAAACAGAAATTGACAACCTGGTCGTAAATTTCTTATGGAAATGCAAGGGACCCAGAATTGCCAAAACAATCTTTAAAAAGAATAAAGGGGGCAGATTCACACTCCCAACTGCAAAACTTATTACAATTCTGCAGCAATCAAGACAGTATAGGGCTAGCCAAAGAACAGATCAATGTATCAATGGAATAGAACTGAGAATTCAGAAATAAACTTTTATATTTATGATCAGTTGATTTCCAACAAGGATGCCAAGAAAATTAAACAGGATGTTAATAGTTTTCCCAACAAATGGTACTGGGATAACTCGATCGCTCGCCACATGCCAAAGGAAAAAAAAAAAAAAGTTTTTTTGAACCCCTACCTCATACCACATACAAAAAAAATCAACTCAAAATGAATCACAGACCTAAATGTAAGAGTGAAAAGTATAAAACTCTTAGAAGAAAAGAGGGGTGGTTGTGACCTTGAATTAGGCAATGATTTCTAAGATATGACACCAAAAGCACAAATGACAAAAGAGAAACTGGATTTCAACAAAATTAAAAGTTACTGTACCTCAAAGGATACCATCAAAAGGTTGAAAGAACAACCCACAAAATGGGAAAATATGTGTAAATCATATATCTGAAAAGGGACTTGTATCCAGAATATATAAAGAACCCTTACAAACTCAACAAGAAGGCAAACAGCCCAATTTAAAAATGGGCAAAGATTTTGAATAGACATTTCTCTAAAAATGACATAAATATGGCCAATAAGCACAGAAAAAGATGTTCATTGTTAGTCATTAGAAAAATGCAAGTCAAGGGGTGCCTGGCTGGCTTGGTCAATACAGCATCTGACTCTTCATCTCGGGGTCATGGGTTCAAGCCCCATGTTGGGTGTAGAGATTACTCACAAATAATAATAGTATGGGGCGCCTGGGTGGCTCAGTCAGTTAAGCGTCTGACTTTAGCTGAGGCCTTGATGTCATGGTTTGTGGATTCAAGCCCCACGTCGGGCTCTGTGCTGACAGCTAGCTCCATCCGAGCCTGGAGCCTGTCTTCGGATTCTGTGACTCCCTCTCTCCCCTGCTCACACTGTCTCTATCTCTCTCTCAAAAATAAATAAAACATTAAAAAAATAAAATAAAATAGTAAAAAAAATAAAAATTTAAAAAAAATAACAGAAAATGCAAATCAAAACCATGATAAGATACCACTTCATGATGGCTAAAATAAAAAGCCCAGACAGTAACAAGAGCTTCAAGAATAAGAAACTGCAGTCTTCACAGATGGCTAGTGAGTCGGTAAACTGGTGCAACTACCTCAGTAGTCCCTTGAGATGTGCAATTTAGAGTTACCATATGACCCAGAAATTTTACTCCCATGGATATCCATGAACTGATAAATGGATAAATAAAATATGCCATATTCATAGAATGTAGTATTATTCACCCATAAAAGGAATGAAGTTCTCCTACATGCTATAACCTGGATGAACCTCGCAAACATTATACTAAGTGAAAGAAGTCAGTTACAAAAGACCATATATTGTGACAGCACTAACATGGAATGTCCAGAACAGGCAAATTCATAGAAACAGAAACTATGTTAGAGGTTGCAAGCAGCTGCAGGGAGAGGAAAGGGGAATGAAGAAGGGCTGCTAGTGAGTATGGGGTTTCTTTTTGGGGTGAGGAAAATGTTCTAAAATTAGATAATGCTGGTAGTTGCACAACAGTATAAATACACTGCAAGCCACTGAACTGTATACTTAAAAAAGGGAGAATTTTAGCGGCGCTTGGGTGGATCAGTCGGTTAAGCATCTGACTTCGGCTCAGGTCATGATTATCACTGTTTGTGAATTCGAGCCCCATGTCGGACTTTGTGCTGACAACTCAGAGCCTGGAGCCTGCTTCACAGTCTGTGTCTTCTTCTTTCTCTGCCCCTCCCTCTCTCTCAAAAAACAAATATTAAAAAAAAATTTTTAAGGGGCAAATTTTATACTGTGTGGATTTTATCTCAATAAAGCTTTCATTTAAATAAAATTGTCCAGACTGCCAAACTGAAGCATTAGCTGGATGTATACTGTAGACCAAAAGGTTTGGGAGATGGGGCAGGAATGCCATAATCCTACTAAATTTTAAAAAGGGAACAAGTAGCACTCATATGAATGATACAGTAAGGAAATCTATAAGGTCAAAGCCATCTGTGTGAGCAAATTCATCCTTTGGAGAATTTGAACGGTTACGTTTGGTAAGGGATGTTTTATCTCTTATTCCCAAGGGGCTTACATATTTTTCAAGTTGCAGAAGAAAATACTCATTTGTAGAAAACTCCACACAGATTCGTCACAGCTTGTCAACTAAAAACTACACCCCCATTCCAAGTTAAGAGAGAGCCCTTATCACATTTTGCCCATCTGTATATCTCACAATGGAGGCTAGAGAAAGTCGTCTAAAACTATTCCTCAGTATTGGACGGGCACTCAAGAGGAATCCAAAGAACGTATCAGAGGCGTGAAGCATGTTCTAAAATGCTTCTGTTATTTCAGGTGCATTCTAGAAAGAGGCAGCAGATTGGTCATTAAAATACCCTGGATACAGAAAAGTAGGCAACTCTGAGACAGGTAAACTCAAGAGGAAGGGTATTTCTGGTGCTCTCAGGTACCATGTGGTCATTGCGACTACAGAGTAAAAGGTCAAATTTTTAAAATATCAGGGTGCACGTGGGCAGCTCAGTTGGTTGTACGTCCAACTTCGGCTCAGATCATGATCTCACGGTTGGGTTCATGAGTTTAAGCCCTGCATCGGGGTTTGTTGCTGTCAGTGCAAAGCCTGCTTTGGATCCTCTACCCACTTCCCCTCTCTCTCCAAGTGCCTCCCCCACTCACACACACTCTCTCTCAAAAATAAATAAAACATTAAAAACAATAATAAAATATCTGTATATGAGACAAAATGTAAAAGATACAAGTGCTAGGGGGAGGCACCAGGGTGGCTCAGTCAATTAAGCATCCAACTCTTGATCTTGGCTCAGGTCATCTCACAGCTCATGAGTTCAAGCCGGGCATCAGGCTCTGCACTGATAGCGTGGACCCTGGTTGGGATTCTGTCTCTCCTTCCTTCTGCCCCTCCCCCATTTGTGCTTGCAAAATAAACTTAAAAAACAAGATATAAGTGGGTGTTCAATGAAAAGTGAGTTTCTCTCTCACTTCTGTCCCCAGTCATCCTATTCTCTTCCCCAGAGGCAACCACTGTTACCACTTTCCTCAGTAGCCTTCTGGAAGCTGCCTATACACTTAAGAAGAACATACATATTCTGCACTGTGCCTTCCTCACTTATCTCACATAGCTCTCCACTTAGCACACATACCTTATTCTTTTTAACTGCTTCCTAAGTAATCATAATACGGATGTGCTATAATTTCCTAACCCTGGAGTGGATTTTTATTATCAGTATGTCTAAAGCAGAGATAAAACATTAGAATGCATGGGTAGCATCTACCCATGGATGTATTTTGTTCGGCCATCACAATGGTTTGAACATGTGGATCTCAATGAATTTGACCATATGGGAGGTGGTGGAAAGAGCTGTCCACCAACACCCACTCTCATCTTTTACAGTAAGAGAAAGGTCAATGGCAAACAGCTACCCTCCCAGGGACTATACCGCCCAGCTGCCTGGCAGCCAGCTATCTCCATGGGACTAGGTTTCCCCAGTTAAGAGCTGAGTGGAAGTGATGAAGGTTCTGGTTGCAGCTTTAAAGGGATGGCTGTGTCTCCTCCACACAGTCCCTGCCCCTTCTGCCAGGCAGATGCTCAGTGACTTGAACAGAACTATCTGGGGCCTGAAGGGGGTTCACCAGCACTGCAGCAACCTCCGGCTGCAAGCTTTAGGCATGGCTTTGGGGCAGGTCACTGCTGAGAGAGGAAGGAGGGGAGTGGAACAAAAGAAACCCCTGTTATGAAAAAACTGCTTGATGAAAACTGTTTCAATGAGGAAAAGGAGGTGAGGTTCTAAAAAGTAGTGCCTTCACAGTGTGATTTTTCTTACAGGAATTTCAGTAATAAAATGATTTGGGGCTATATGCATCGAGCCATAAAATCTAAACATCACTAAACAAGTCCCAGGTTTGACTGCATCTGGGTTTTGTACACTTGCATCATCACTGAGATTTTCTTACACGTTTTTGTTTTCTCTCCAACACAGCAGCTGTTCAGGCCTTGAGAGGATGGCTCCACCACCTGGATCAACTTTTACAAAGATGACCTGATCTCCCTTTTACACACAGCCATCGTGCCATATCAAAGCCTCCCTATGAAAACATACGCCTTTAGGTGTAATACCAGCACCTACCTATCTAGAGCCCTGGAACAATCTAGACTCCTGTGAATATAAGTTCAGACTGTTCTTGCAGATATCAAAGGTAAAACCAATTGTCCCTGGCTGCCAAAGCGGCCTTGTTCATTTTTTATAAGATTTACATTCTACATCAGCCCTTCACGGGGCACCTGGCTGGCTCAGGCAGTAGAGCATATGACTCTCGATCTCCGGGTTGTGCGTGTGAACCCCATGCTGGGTGTAGGGATTACTTTAAAAAAAATAAAATACTGAAATCAGCCATGTGTTATTCTTTCCCATATCATGTTACCTATCTTCATAAATTTGAAGGCATTAATGTCACCCTCTTCTAAGTTCTTCCCTTAAATCCCACCCAAGTCCAACACCGAGTCTGTGGGCTTTCCTCCCCTTGGTAGCTACAATCTTTTATTCTATTTCCTTCCCCTCCCTTTACATAAACATCAGCGCTCCTATGTAACTATCACTCCATCATTTTCTTCACTTCCCTCCTTCATTCCTGCTTCTCTGCATCATCTCACCATCCTATTTCTTCTCCACACAATCCTTCCACCATAGGCCACTCTGACTCAGCAATCTAGCCTCACTGCTCGTTTTTCACAATCCCGTATTTCTACTACAGCAAGCAACTGGGGCTCGGTCCCTCTGTGAGCCCACCGAGGAACTGTCCCGCTGGAGGTCGAGAGGGTCAGACTCCCTTTCCTCAGTGATCTTCTGTGCAAAGGAGTGCATATGGATCAAACATGCTGCTAGTAGGATCATGTTTATCATCTCGCCAAAACCATACAACTCTGCGGACAGCTGACCCTATTTTACAGATTTAAAACCTGAAGTGTAGAAAAAGTAAGCCACTTGCTGAAGAGTAAACAGTTAATAAGCAGCTGAGCTGGACTCCAAATCCAGTCTGGTCTCTTCCACTCTATGATGCAATGCCGTAAGAGCCATACACACCCATTCCCCAGCACAGCTGGCACTCCTCGTGGCCTTGCACGGCCAGAGAGGTGCTTGCACGCTTCCAGCCTCTCCAGCCTCTCCTTGCAAGGAAACCGTATTTCAATAGCTGCCCAGATTGTTTTAATCTTCTTGCATGCATAGAAAAATCTTCTAGGTCATAATCCACCAGCCATGTGAAATTTTTATAGCATCATCATCTGTGGCTACTCCCACCTCAAATACCAGTTACTATGAAATTATGCCAGAATTCGGATCAAAGTATGGGGGGAAATGCAAGGCAAATTTTTATCTGATGAACTCATGGCAAAGAATCGAATTTCATAGAGAGTTCCAGACTCTAGTACATTAAAAAACAATCTGTAACTTCACTGTGAGGAGACTAGTTTATTAGAACAACTGAAACATGCTGAGCTCTGCTGGGACACAGGGGTCATGCTAATGTGTGAGCCAAAGAGAGTCTTTTCTTGCTTTAGTAGAAAAGATCATAATCTGCAAATCACTAGCATCTGAAGCTGGCTTGATTTAAAATGCACACAGATATAGAAAAAGTTCCAGGAAATCACTGTATTTATAGCTTGCCTACATTAGTCAGTGGAATGGCCCTTGCTGCTCCCAAAATAACACTTGGGAAGGCACTGCCTCCTAGCACCTTCACTAAAGCAAAGGCATGGCTCTCATCTGCTGTGCTCTAAGTTCCCCAGGAGGAGCCTTCCCGCTCCACAGGGGGCCAGGGAAGCAGACAGGGCCCTCCCACCTCCCCCCGCCCCCACCCAGCTGTACAACAGCTGCCTCGAGAGGTCCCAGCCCCAGAAGCCCCACAGCAGGCCACCTGGAGGAGCCCTGGCCTTAACCCCCTCCACCAACCAGCTAGCCATCCGTCAGATTTATAAAGCAGAGCCCCCTCAGCATTAAACCCGCCAGGACACAGGATCTTCACCACAAGAGTAAGACACAGGAGAAGATTCTGGCCGGGTGTTGATCACCAAGATCTTTCACAGAAGAACCGCATAAGGGTCGAGGAAGTAACAGATAGTAATCTTGTATATAAACTGCCACAATGCAGCAGAGAACAAGACCCCAGCCGTGCACTCAGTGGGCTATCTGGGGTTTAAGTATTTTAATCCTCTCGGTACAGAATTTCGTAATTGTTGGTCCATAGCAAGTGTGGGCAAGGCTCACATGGGAGATCTATCTGCCTAGAACTGCTTTCCCTCCCAGGAATACCGCAGCAACTTGAAGACCTTCCCAGGATGGGGAACGGCCAGGTCTGCTCGCTCTGTGGATTCACAAAGGCCTCCGCGGCAGACACACATCCACGGACTCCAACAGGCAAAGGAAAGACTGGGGTGCAGAGGGACACTTCACCTGGCACACTGGGCTGGAAGACTTTATTCAGATCCAAGGAGGAGGCTCTGGAGTGGGTTTTCTGTGGCCGCGGTGGCGGGGTGGGAGGGTCCTCGCCCCTTTTCATGGCCTCTTCTATGGAGGTGCTAGAGTAAGATCTGCAGCAAAATAAGGAGAGGTCAGAAGGGAGACAGCAAAGCTTTAGTCTCTGAAGTAGGGTTGGAATGGAAATACCCACTACAAAGGGCTGACTGGCTCCCAGCTAGAAACAACAATGAATTGTACTGTCCCTTGGGTGCCAGTATCTGCAGTAACTGCCCACACCCCAACCCATGAATCGGAAACTTTTTTAACCTCTTTGTTCATATTATATCTTAGACCTAAATTTACCCAAAGGAAAAGCTAAATTCAAACCAGTTTCTATTGGCACCGTTAATAAGAACAACATGTAAACCTTCTGCTTAGGTACTTCCATGTTGTTACAGAAGGGCTGCACGGTATTAACAGACTGCAGAAGTTTCCTCCTGTTTACGAGCTAGCGCCATGACAGACAGGCACCTATGGAGATGGGACCGATAACCCGAGAGTAAGTATCCGATGCTCAGGGGAACACACCACAAGTGAAATTCGGGAAAGAAAAACACATCAGTCAGATGGAGGGCTCTAGGCTGTCTCACCATGAGAAAGAACAGTTTGGGGAAAATTTTCAAAGCAAAAGCCTCCTCTTAACCTTCTCCCTCCATCTGTATGTAACAAGTCAGTAGCTAACTAGGCAACTTCTGAGATTGTAACTCCAATAATGACATTTAAAGAAACAGGAAATAAATAGCTAGGTCACGTAGCTAAAAAGTTACACAGGCTCGATTAAAACTCCAATCTGTTTCTAAATTCCATTTTTAAAATATTCTGATACTGCCTATGAGCCAGGAAAGAAATCTTTTGGTAGCAGCGGCTAAACTACTGAGAGACCTAATTATTTTCTAAATTAATTCAACTCAGTACATTAGTCTATTGCTTAGAAATACGTTTGTGGATGAGTTCCCAGTATGATTTTCTAAAAAGCAGATGTGTATATTCCATTCTACTCAGCTTCTCGGCTAAGTTCATGTCAAAGAATAAAATGACCTTTGAGTCAGAGATATGTTCTGGAAACAAATTAACCTCAGAAAACTGTCATTAGAATTTAGCTATGAGGG
The DNA here is from genome assembly GCF_003009895.1 of Hyaena hyaena. Taxonomy (NCBI): domain Eukaryota; kingdom Metazoa; phylum Chordata; class Mammalia; order Carnivora; family Hyaenidae; genus Hyaena; species Hyaena hyaena. The sequence continues at coordinate 3,469,107 of NW_024080712.1, read as the reverse complement.
AGGCATTTATAAAATCAGAATCTATTACTATTAAGCAATTTCAATTCTTGGTAAAGTTGGTTTGGGCATAGCAAGATTTTACCTTCCTGAATCATTCCCTCAAGGGTTTCTTTGTGGTAGCTGAAGAGCTTTGTCTGTCATGCAAGGTTGGAACCTTTAATAAGGCCACCTTAACAGCATGTGACGTGCTCTGGGGTGGTCCCTGTACAATAAGTGGCATGACGGGCAAGGCAAAGGCATGCTGGAACCAGCATGAAGAATGCTCTGGTACGTTCAAGCCGAGTCAGAGGAAACTGATAAGAAAGAACACAATTTCAAATGGGAACTCCTGATTTAAAAAGGAAGTGAGAGACTCTAGCTAGAAATTAAACAAACTTTATGCCAGACAGAGCTTTAGTGACATTTTTCAGTCAAGAAAGAAAAAAATAATGTGCGCGTGTGTACACAAACACACACACACATATATAGTCAGGCACACCATCCCACCCCACATATCTCATTCCATTTTATTTCTATATGTAACCCATGTATTTATATTTTCATATGGAAAGCGAACGGAATATCAAATGAGCAATACTGGAAAACTCTGACTACAACCAATTTAAATACAAATGTGCAGGGAATCAACACAATAATGAATGTAAGTGACGTTAGGATGGGGATTTTCCCTCTTCCCCTCACATTTCTATAAAGTTTTATTATTCTAAAAGGGAAAATAAAAATAAATAAATAAAAATAAAAATAATTTGATTCTCTCAGTCTCAGTCAAGAGCCAGTGGGGGGTAGTGAAAATAAAAAGGTTCAAATCAGACTAGGACACCAAATCCTTAAAGAATAATATAGGAAATTAGGCCAGAGATATTAATAGAAATGTGACTATGAAACTTTGTACTTTCACTCGCTTTGAGAAAAGAGGAAGTCAACAGAAAAAAAATGTGAGGTTCAATTTACAGTTAACATGGCACACGTAAGCAGATTCCTGCGATTCCAAGGGTTTTCCTACTCTGAGGGCAGATAAATGTTACTATTCCTACATCTTAAAGCCAGTAGAGACTAATTTCAAAAGATCCATTCATCCTTAAAAAACAACAACAAGAAGAAAGGATGGGTAAATGTGGTAGTCATAGAGAAAAACAGTGATTGTATCTGTTCTCCCTGCCAAAAAGAATTACTCTGTTGTTTCAAACAACAGGACTATAGATAGCTGTACCTTCTATAAACAAGGAAACAAATCCCCAATTTAGGAAATCTAGATATAAAAGATAGACTAAGGGATAACTCTTAGATATACACAAAGACGAGATTTCCTTAAATGTTGGTATTTCAAGCATCAGATTTAATTTCACTTCTTCAGGAATGTGTCTAAGCAGCCAAAAGAAGAAAAAAGTCCCTAAAAGCCAGAGCAAAACTTGGAAGCCACAAACATACTGTCCTAGCTCCTACTGTATTCCTGCCACTGAAAAGTGCCCCCAGTACCATGTCCTTCTCTGAGGTTCTATCCATGTTTCTGTATTTCTCCTCCATCTTCCACTCTGTTGTCTGATGTCACTGCAACCCTGCCTTACTGGCTCTCCCTCTTCTACTCGCCTCTACTGACCTAAAAACTGTGACTCCAAAAAAGAGGCTCTAAGATAGGCTAAAACAGACCGTAAGCACTGCTTACCTAAAGCTTCAAAGCTCATTTTAAAATCACTGTGAGCATTTGCCTTTCCTACCCTAGATTTTACACCTCCTGTGTCTTTTTGGTGTCAACCTTGCCATGACAGTCAATTTCAGTGAGTTTACCTTTTCACCCCTTTTCCTTCTCTCCAAAGCCACTGCCCCCTATTTCTTATCATCCTGCAACAGGTGGGCCATATCACAGAAGCCACTTCTTGTTAGTCGACTGGCCAGCAGCAGCCACCACCTTCCAGCACTAAGAGACACAGAAAGTAAGAGTGTCCCAGCAGCGCCGCAGGCTCTGGTCAGGCCCCTCAGGATGAGGGCACTCACCCATAGCCTAAGCTGCAAATCTAAAGGAAAAGGAGATCGTAGGCTGGACTCCAGGTTGTGGGATTTTGTTTCTAGTCAGAGACAGGATACGAAGGGCATTAAAGCAGAAATTAAACACATACTACCTGGATCTTGGTCTTGCTTTGAGGCTGTTGGAATCCTTAGAAGTGGCTGAAACAAAGACCGGTTGTTGTTTACTTGGCTTTCATTTCTGCCGATGAACAGGTTTACAAGCAATACCTGGGCTAGTACAGAACATAGATCTCAACAGGTAAATACGAGGTACAGGTATCCCTGTGGAGAACTGGACTGCTTCCACAGTCTCATTTTGTCATTTTATTTCTAAAGCTAAAGGCACAATTCAAAAGAAAGAAAAACTAACATTTTTTCTCCTTTTGTCAGAGCACTAAGGAGCTATTCTCAAGTCTACACTGATGAATAAAGACATTCCAGTCTAAAAAGACAACCCTCTCAAGGGGTTATCTGCGTATATAATGAGGAGTTCTGACCTGTGGTTTCCTTGGTCTATCATGATAGCCTAGTAATTGATTTTGAACCAGCCTCCCCTGAAGGCTAGGAAAAACTCTATCAAGTTACATATTTTAAGAATTTCTTAAAATACACTACCAGAGCAGCATGACCACAAGAAATCAAAGCTCCCACAAGTTAAGTTGAAAAGAGCAACACAGCTTTTCCTGTAAGAAAATATTCTTGTGTCCTATGTCCTTGTGACTGAATCACACAGAGTATATTATGGAATGATATCACTAAAATATCTTATCAACCATACAACTTTTCCTTATCAAATTTAAATCATAAACTAACTTGCTCACTATCGACACCCACGGACCCTAACGCTCCCCTCACAAGTTGTTGGGAATAATTAGAAACATTTACAAAAACAATCATTTTTTATGTTTTCAATACACTATGGAAGACAACTTTAGAAACCACCAGTTATGCTAAGGTTTTGCAAACACTGCGAATCTTTCATCATAAAATCTCATAAAAATTCATAGAAAAAGTGCTACGAACTAGGAACAAGGAGAATATCGTTTGTATATTGTGTGCAGAAATTCTTCCTAAGAGAAAATGTCTCAATGCATTATCCCACCCTTTTTTACATTGCTTTAAAGATAAAAACCCTCCTTGGTGTAAAGGAGCCTGGATTTATGATGGTCATTAAAATCTATGAGTTAGATAAACAGGAAAAAAAAGAGGAGTTAGAAATGCTAACAAGGCAGAAAGCAAGGAAGCTATATTCCCTTAGATACGATCAGCTGTAGAAAAGACGCATGTCTCTCAAAATAAGCATTGTGGCTTGTTGTAGGGAGAACACGGACATCTTTCAACTCCAACCCATCAATGTGCTGCCTGAGCCAGCAAAGTATTGGAAGGCTGACGAGCCTGAGCCCTGTCTTGCCCATTATCATGCATCCCCACCTGCATGTATGAGGAAAACTACCTCTTCCTGCCCCACAAACCCCAGGCAGCAAAGGAAAGCAGCCTAAGGGTAGCCGGTCCTGCAGCCAAGCAGGCTGCCTTGGGGCTCAGTGGACAGTATGACCAGACTCACCACAAAGCTGGGGGCTGTCCACCGGGCAGGTGGCTCTGAGCCCCTCTTCTTCCGCAGGCTACACTACTTCCAGGAATATGTGGGTCCAGGGCATCTGGGCAGCTCAGTCGGTTAAGCATCTGACTCTTGATTTAAGCCTAAGTCATGATCAAGCCCCACTGTCAGCGCAGAGGCTGTTTGGCATTCTCTCTCTCCCTCTCTCTATTCCCTTTCCCCTGCTAGCCCGCTCGTTCTCTCAAAAAATAAATAAGTAAACATTAAAAAAAAAAAAAAAGAAAGAAACGTGTGGGTTGGGAAAGTCTTAGTCATGTTAGAATAAAAGCCTGGTTCCTCAAACAAGACTGTAGTGACCGTTAATTCCTTTGTCAAGTGCCATTATCTCTGTCTTTTTGCTGGGGTAAGAAGGGGTGTGGAAGGAAGAGTAAACCCGGCTGGTGAGAGATAGACACACAGACAGATGGAGTGAGGGGTATGGATAAGCAGTGGGGACCAGGACAGGAGTCCTGAGGACCGCGTGTTCCTCCTGGCCACAACACTAACTACTGCCTCAGTTTCTTCACCTACAGGATGAAGAAAATAAAAATGTGGCCCCTTTCTCCTGAGAGGCAAGAGAAGGCAAAGGTACTTGGAAAACAAAACTTATTCTAGAATTGTAAAATATTACTGATGTAGAGTACCCGTAATTTTTCAAGCTTAGAAATCTGATTCTAAATTTAGTTTGCTCTAGGACAGCAAAGGAGGTACAGGTGGGACAGGTAATGGAAGGAGAAACCTGCTCTAGCCCATAAGGCCATGGGGGTGATGCCAGCAAACAGGGCAGCTGCCAGAATCACCAACAGCTGTCTGCAGGCTATAGCACGGGGGACAAACAGGCCTCGTATGCTCAGCATGACCTGCAAACGTCATGAAAAAGATCACCATTGTGCAGTGTGCTCTGGGGAACTCAGCTGCAAGATGTTAGCTAAGAAATCTATGAGACTCCACTAATATATACACTCTCAGCACTTACAAAGGTAACAGCCTATTACAAAGTCTGTGACAAGGAATACCCCCTTCCCTGACAGCAGCCCCACCACCACATGCTCCTCCTCACCATCACCATTGTCATCACCACCACCAGCCACAGTGGAAGCACAGGCCAGGGAGAGACTTCTGCCACCTGCAAAAATATACCCCAGGCAGGTTGTGGTGAGTCCCCACAGGTTTTGGATCACAGAAAGCTAGAGAACACTATTCTGGTTCAGTCTTCCATTGGCTGCCAAACCTCTGAAAGTCAGACTCGACATTTGGGACACGTGAATATCTGCAAAAATGGCAAGGCCGTGTTGTACGGGAATCCAGGCAGAAGCCAACAGGTAGGTCACCGCTTCTCATTTACCTAGGAAGATGGAAGAAGGACAGCTTCCCAGAACACTCCAGGCATGTCACCTTTCCAGAAAATTGAAATAGGATAAAAAGGCAAGACTAAAGTTTAATTCTCTAAAGGGCAGCAACTCAGCTGAGGTGAACTGCCCACGTGGCATGGACAGACAACCACCACCTTGAAATTCTATAATGTCTCGCACTGGAAATGCAAACACTCTCCAGGAGAGGAGGTATTAAACATGTTTCAGATGAGGGATTCCCTCACAGCCACTCCAGATAGGGCACCAAGGGGAAAAATGAATCGGAAACCACATAGCATGTTCCTAGGCAGAATGTGAAACAAATTCAGATGTACTTCATGCACGGTCACACACCCTGATAGGATTTGTCTGGTGACTACGTGGCCCGTTCAATGAAGAAATCTTAAAAATGACGTCTACAGCTCATGCTCCAGAGAACACATGATGCTCATGGAAAAAATAGGAAGTGATGAGCCTCAAAGGCTGTTGGAAAAGCACCAATTTAACTCTCCAAATTCAAATAGCTTTTATTAATACTGTTAACATGAAGTTTACAAAAACTGAGGCACATCCACTCTAGCTCCAGAAATTAGAGTTGGAAAGAACCTACCTCACTCATTTGTCCTAAAATGGGTTTAGAGGGCAAGCCTAAAGTTTATCGCTCTACCAGGCCAGCCAGCCAGCCGTTGTCTTCACACCAACTGAGCGTTTCTTCTTATGACAAAGGAACCCAAATCCGTTTCAAAAGCCCAAACTTGGCTTGCGAATTCCTACCACTTCGGGAATCATGGTTGATCTACAATCTCAATTTTCTATTTCTTTTTTTTTTTTTAATTTTTTTAATGTTTTATTTTATTTTTGAGAGAGACAGAGCGGGAGCAGGAGAGGGGCAGAGAGCGAGGGAGACAAAAAATCCAAAGCAGGCTCCAGGCTGAGTTGTCAGCACAGAGCCCAATGCAGGGCTCGAACCCACAAACTGCGAGATCACGACCTGAGCTGAAGTCGGAGCTTAACTGACTGAGTCACCCAGGTGCCTTAACAAGTTTGTACTTCTTAACATCATCTTCTAGAGGCAAAGTTTCACAAAATCGGAATTGCCTGGCAGACTACCTAAAAACACAGATTCTTAGACCTCTTCGCTGAAATCAACCATACATTCTGATTCGTATTCATTCTCGCTCTCTCCCCTCCTCCTTCTCTCTCTCTTACTCCTTTTTCTCCCTCCATCACCCTCACTTTTAAACCTTGAATGAACCTAGTGTCTGGGGAAGATTGTACTATAGCATAAGCCTCAATGTTATATCAATTCTTTTGTTCCAACTTTAAACAAATAAGCCTGGGATGATAGCTAACTAACCAAAACAAACATGATTTACTTATTAAATATGATGAGATAACAGTAAGAAAGACTGCAGCAACTTCTTTCATGTCCTCGTAACCAGAGCTCTCAAATAGTAACGGCCTCCCTAGCCAGTTTGTTTTTAACTAGGTTCTTCTTGGTTCAGTGATGGCTCCCATCAAGAGAGCTGAGGACACAGGCCTGGCCATCTCCACAGTTCACAGACACAGAGCTGACTCTCCACGAATGTGAGCAAACACAACTTTTCTTTTTCTCCTTGGAATCTGCTCCATGTATAAGCACATTTACTTGCCTTCCTGGTGGTGAAGTGTAATGAAAATATTGGCAATTTCTGCTTTGGAAATGGAAAAGTTCAATTGTGGACCTCCACTTGATCTACCCCATTAGCTCCTTACTCTACAATGGCTTACTGAAATCTTCTCAGCTCCAAGTCTTTCCAATTTCACAGTAAAAGTAACAATGAGATTCTAACTTCAAACTGAGTGATCCTATCAGTGAAACCAAAATTCAGAACTTGAAAAAAAAAAAAAAACTCTCTTTTCGTACCTTAAAAGAGGGAAGGGTTAAAAAAGCAACCAAAAGATTTCATTATAATAAAACCCAAGGCAAATATTTAGGGAGAAACATGCTCAACCAGCAATTTTCTACTCACTGAAACTATTAGGTATTTTAAATGAGAAAGTAATCACAGAAAAATATATTGAAATTGTCTTCTCCTACCTTGGTCCTCAGACGTGTCCTTTGGTAAGGCTTCATCTGTAGTACTTTTCAAACCTACACGTGTTTTGTCTTTAAAGAACAAGAGAAAGGAGGAGAAAAGAAAAAAAACTGTAAAATTTTATTTCTGAGGCACATTAAAACCAAGAATCCCTAGTCCTCACTTATGAAAACAGTGTTACAAACCTCTATAGGTTGCTACAGCACTAAAACAACAGAGAGTCCCTGAAGTAGGGAAATAGGTTCTCATCCCACAAAGAACATAGCCAAATTTACAACGTTCAACCGAGAGCACCTCTAGTGGCCAGGAGGAGTATTACCAGCAGGTGCCAGAAATCTCCCTCTTTCATTCCTGACATCCAGACCAATGACATCAGAATCTCTCTGGGAGTGAGATGTGGGCTTCAGTAGTTTAGGGCCCATTGTTCCAAGGTGCAATCAAGGGTAAGACCCACTAGGAAAGACAGTGATCAGAGTACAGACTGCTGCAAAAAAATGTCTAGTTCTGCCTGCCACTCCTGAGCAAATATTTATTTTTTTTTATTTAAGGTTTTTATTGTTTTTTTTTTTTTACAAATAGTTTATTGTCAAATTAGTTTCCACATAACACTCAGTGCTCATCCCCATAAGTGTCCTCCTCTATGCCCATCCCCCCCTCCCCCCCACATCCATCAGTCTTCAGTTTTTGTCAGCATTCAAGAGTCTCTCATGGTTTGCCTCTCTCCCTTTCCCCCACCATTTCCGCCCTTCTTCTCCCCCTTGGTCCTCCGTCAAGTTCCTCCTAATCCTCCTATACGTGCAAACATATGATATTTGTCCTTCTCTGCCTGACTTATTTCGCTCAGCATAACACCCTCAAGGTCCATCCATGTTGCTACACATGGCCAGATTTCATTTTTTCTCATTGCCATGTAGTATTCCATGGTATAGATAAACCACATCTTCTTGATCCATTCATCTGTTGATGGACACTTAGGCTCTTTCCATGTTTTAGCTATTGTGGAGAGTGCTCCTGCACAAATATTTAAATAGAGAGCAAGCAATTATTGTTTCCTAATGGAAAACTTATTTTTCGTGTTTAACTCATGTACAAGGCTGCATCAATGGCAAGTCTGGACAATAAAACCTGAAATAGCTTCACTGATTTTTAGCCCCTTCAGATAAGCCTCTCATTCATGGGTAGTAAATCAGTTTCAGGTAATAAAAGGAATACGGGCCTGAGACTCAGAAAATATTGAAAATCTTTATTCTTCTCTCTACTCTTTTTATTATTAAGCAAGTAATTCATACTGCCTGAATTTCGGTTTACTCATCTCTATATTTTAGGTGGTAAGACATACTAGCCTCCGCTCGACTTTGTGAGAACTGAATAAGGCAGTGGAGGAGGAAGGGCCTGGGAGATCATAAAGCATTATATGGAGTGGTGGGAGGCGGGGAGAGGTCCTCCTGTTCTACCTAGTCCCAAGCCAACTCATCTCTGTGCTTAACGGTAGCGCCAACCTGGAAAACCATACCGCACTGCTTCTCACGCGCCCGGTAAGACTGACAGATGGCCGCTGGCTCCCTGACATAGCCTCACACCCACAAAGTAACAGAAGATAAATCCCAGGGACAGAAACTCTCTCCAGAAGGAGGACTTCCTCAAGGATTAGACCTGTGTACAAATGTGCATTTATACTGATGTTCTGGGATCACCTCTGCCAACCCAAGATGTTAAGCTCTCAATTCTTTCAGCTTCCGGTCATCTCCTAATTAGTATGACCAAATTCCAAGCAAGGGGTCAGAGGTGAGTAAGGGGCAGATGAGTTGAGGGGCTTTGCAAGCTCCTGTTACCACATGCTTCAGAAGCCAGCCATTCCAAGAGAAGTGAATGAGGAAACACAGGTAGAATGTCCCTAAAGGAAGAAAACTCATTCTTTCCATACCTTGCTTGTCATCACTAGTCACATCTTGGGTTGGGACAGGAAAGTCAGCCATGTCTTTAATAGATAGCTTCTTGGAAAAGAAAAGTAAATACATTATACAGGTTGAAATGGAAATTACATTATGTGTACATATAATGAAAAGGCTAGAAAAGCTACATATCTTGCCCATATTTCTTTCTTCAGTAAACCCTGACATTTAATACTTTTTTTATTTTAGGGGGCTCTTAGTGAGGTATAAGTTAATTTGTATTGAAATTTTACATGTGGGGTGCCTGGCTGGCTCAGTCAGTAGAACATGTAACTCTTGATCTCAGGGCTTGGAGTTTGAGCCCTACAATGGGTGAAGAGATTATTTTAAATTTTTTTTAAAAAGGAAATTTACATATGCAGAGAAAAAAAACATAACGATTCATATTTAGACAGATGTATAGACTGCACATTAAATCTGAATCCGGTGTGGGACTCAGCCAGAGAACTGTGTAGCGTTTGCCCATTCTGTCCAAAACCAACGTGCACTTTCTGTACTGTTTCACAAGCAGAGTTCTGACAAGGAGCCCTATAATGTGGGTATTTGCCAAAATCTGTTATGCAGAGAGTGTTCAACAGTCTGATTCAAACAGCCTCCTTGTCAAGGAATAAGGTAATTTTACTGATGGCCAGAACAAAATATTCTCCTAACTCACTTAGGGGAAGTCTTCAGTAATACTAATAAGACAGAATACCCAAATTGATCAAGTATTGATCGTTTAAATTTTTGTTTAAAAACTGACTATAAATTTATTTCTTACAAAGTCTAAATATGCACTCTGAGACTTTTGATAATATTACAGAATAATATATATTAGTATTTACTATATATAAACAAATTCTAGAAAGATACATAAAAATTGAAGGGTGACTCAGCAGATGGGGAAAATGGGAGGAAGACTTGCCACTATATGCCTTTTGATATTCTTTTAATTTTAAACACATTCAGAAAAATCAAACAAAACTAAAAGGAAGCAGGGTAAATGTGCTCCTAAAGGTTCACTGGTTTGCCTCTCAGGATCTGAACAACCCCAGTGAGATCAGCAATACTTGTGTGCTGCTTGCTACCGGTAACCTGACCTAGGATTTAACAGTCCTCAGCAGATCATCCTGGACATGACCATCAAGCCTCCAGATACAATTTCCTATTCAAAGTCTACTATCTCCAATAGAACAGAGAATGTATCTTAACAGTGCCTTTCTTTCATTTTCTTCTCCCACCTGGATTATCAACTAGATCCCTAGGTAGAAGAAAATGATTTAGGATCAGAAAATATAGATAAAAAGTTATCCAAAAAAGAAAAAAAAACTACCCCTGAAAGAAAATTTCAAAACCTAAAGAAATGGAAAGACATCCCATGCTCATAGGTCAGAAGACTCGATATTGCTAAGATGGCAATACTCCCCCAAATTCATCTACAGATTCAGTGCAATCCTTCTTCACTTTTTTGCAGAATTTGAACAGCTTGTCCTATATTTCATACGGACATGCAAGGACCCAAAAGGGCAAAAATATCCTTTAAAAAGAACCAAAGAAAATTGAAGGACTCAGACTTCCCTATTTCAAAACTTACCACAACGTTATAGTCATCAAGACAGTGTGGTACTAGCATTACAACATCCATGTAGATCAACGGAAAAGAATTAAGAATCCATAAATAAACCCTTACATTTATAGTCAACTGATTTTCAACAAAGGTGCAAAACAACTATGTTGGGGGGGGGGACTGTCTTTTTAATAAACGATGCTGAGACAACTGGATATTCATATATGAAAGAATGAAGGTGGACCTCTTCCTCACGGCATATGCAATAATGAACTCGAACTGGATCACGGGCCTGAATCTAAGACCTAGAACTATACAACTCCTAGAAGGTCACATAGGAGCCAGTTATTGGTGAGCTTCTGTTAGACAGTGGTTTGTTAGCTAGGACACCAAAAGCAGAAACAACAAAAGAAAAAAAAGAGACAAACTGGACCTCATTAAAATAAGTATTTGTGTTGCAGAGGACACTCTCAGAAAAAGAAAAACAAAGAAATACCACCTCACACCTGTCAGAATGGCTAAAATTAACAACTCAGGAAAACAACAGATGTTGACAAGGATGCAGAAAAAGGGAAACCCTTTTGCACTGCTGGTGGGGATGCACACTGGTACTACCACTCTGGAAAACAGGATGAAGGTTCCTCAAAAAATTAAAAATAGAACTACCCTATGACCTAGCCATTGTACTAAGCATTTATCCAAAGGATACAAAAATGCTGATTTGAAGGGGCACATGCACCCCACTGTTTACAGCAGCACTTTCAACAACTGCCAAATTATGGAAAGAGCCCAAATGTCCATCAACTGATGAATGAATAAAAAAGATGTATATATACAATGGAATATTATTCAGCAGTAAAAAAAAGAATGCTATCTTGCCATTTGTAAGAACATGGATGAAAATACACTGTTTCATGCTAAGTGAAATAAGTCAGGCAGAGAAAGACAAATATATGATTTCACTCATTTGTGGAATTTGAGAAACAAAATAGATGAACATAGGGAAAGGGAAGTAAAAATAAGATTAAAACAAAGAGGGAGGCAAATGATAAGAAACTAAAATACAGAGAACAAACTAAAGGTTGCTGGAAGGGGGGGGTTAAATGGATGACAGACATTAAGGAAGGCGCTTGTCGGGATGGGCATTGGGTGTCGTATGTAAGAGACGAATCACTGGGTTCAACTCCTGAAACCAATACTACACTGTATGTGAACTTGAATTTTTTTTAAAAAGGCCAAAAAAAAAAAAAAAAAAAACACAACAACAAAGAAAATATCTGCCAATTATATATCTAACGAGGATCTTCAGAACGTACAAACACAACTCAATAGTAACCAAATTTATAAATGGACAAAGGATCTGAAGAGAGATTTCAAAGAAAATCTAAAATTGCTGCTAAAACACAAGAAAAGATGTTCAACATCAGTCGTCATTAGGAAACTTAAATCAAAACCACAATGAGATACCACTTCAATCCCACTAGGATGGCTAAAACCAGACAGGCAGGCAATAAAGAGCATTAACAAGGATAGAGAGCAACAAGACACCTCATACATTACTGGTAGAGGAAGTAAAATGCTGTAGGTACTTGGAAAAGCATTCTGGCAGTGCCTCAAAAAGTTAAACACAAGTTACAATATGACACACACAATTCCACTCCTAGGTAAGCACCCAAGAGAACTCAAAACAGGATGTTCCCACAAAAACTGGTACATGAATGTTCACAGTAACATTTTGTCCTCACAGCCTCAAAGCAGAAACAAGCCCAACGTCCATCAGCTGAAGAATGGACAAACGTGGCAGAGCCACACAATGGACGGAAGGAATGAAGCACTGACACACGCTATGACACGAACTTTAAAACATTCCACTACATGAAAGGCGGCAGTCACAGAAAAACCAGATACCGTAGGAGTCTATATGAAATGTCCACAACAGGCAAATTCAGAGATGGAAAATAGATTACTGATTACCAGAGGCTGCAGGGTGGAGGGAATAGTGAATGACGGCTAAGAGTACAGGCTTTCTTTAATGAGGTGACAAAAAACGTTCTAAAATTAGACTGTACTGATGATTGCACAACTCTGTTAATACACTAAAAACCATTGGATTGAATGGTTTAGATGAGTATAGTATGTGAATTATATGTTAGTAAAGCTGTTTACGAGGGAAAGCAATCCAGTAATCTAAGAAGCACTGCTATGGGGCGCCTGGGTGGCTCAGTCAATTAAGCTTCTGACTTCGCTCAGGTCATGATCTTGTGGTCCAAGGGTTCAAACCCCACGTCAGGCTCTGTACTGACAGTCTGGAGCCTGCTTGTGATTCTCTCTCTCCCTCTGTCTCTCTCTATGCCCCTCTCCCACTCATGCTTTCTCTCTCTCAAAAAAAAAAATAAATAAATAAAATGAAAAAAATAAGATAAATTAAGAAAACAAAACTTTAAGAAGCACTGCTAATGAGGAGTTTACCTGAAATTTATCTTTAATTCCTGAAGGAAACAAGTACATGGTTACCTCTCTGCTATCTGGAGATCTGATCTGTACTGCTGAGCAAATGTCTCACGACCCAAATCAGTTACAGCTTTCTCCACACCACAAACACCCATACAGAGCTACCCCTCACAGGGCTAGTACCAAGATCTAGTTAAATCCCATGCATGCATTCATGAGAGATTAAAAGACTGGTAGAAAGAACAATAAATGGAGTAGAAGACAATGAAATATTTAATCATTAGCTACTTAAATTTGACATATACTTCTTGAATGGCCAAAGCATTAATTAACCTCATTACTTTGTCCTTGAATTCTGTGTATTACGTCATTATGTAAAAGCACTCCGCCCTGGAATGTAGCAATTTTGTTGGGAAAGAGTTTTTGTTGTTGCTGCTGTTGTTGTTTTGCTCTTTTGTTTGGACAGGGCAAAGACCACCCCCACCCCCACCAAAAGAGACAGTTAAAGTCTACAAAAGTATATAACAAAACTAGCTGTACATCACATCCATAAAGTTGAACATCAAAAATGTCATCAAGGACATCAGAGTGTGTATTTAAAAGTATCTGCATTCACAGACTTCACAGCTAACTGTACATTTGCTCTTTTCCTTTAAAACAGACGATAAATGACTACATGCGGGAAAGCAACACAAGCCAGTAACGAATTTCTCAGAAACACAGCATTATTTGTTTCTGTTGGAAGGGCAGAGATCACCTGAGTGCATTCTAGAAATAAGAGTTTATGACATTTTTTAATAAATCACCTAACAACCTCAAAATGTTACACAAGCAGGGGGACCCATACCAAACAAAACAGAAGCAGGACAACCACGTAAGCCTCCAGACACGGCCAGCAGCCCCAGAGTACACAGAGGCCCATGAAAAGTGGCTAACTAACTATTCTACCTGCTTCTCCATCATACACCTTCTGCAAAATAAGGAACGTAAAAAGCTAAAACTCTTCAAATGCACATCTATCACTCCTCATACCACTTTCTACCTTTTTCCCTTGAGTAGAAATCTGTTGAGTAAATAACAGAGGCTATGACTCCAATAAAGAGTACCAGGGAGGCCAAGGGAGGCGTTAGCAGAGCAAGCCCTGCAGAAGCAGCTGGTTCTGTCACCGAAGAGCAGACGGTGTCAAGGCCACACAGACTGGAGGCCTGAGAGCCCCATGGAAAAGAATAAATCATCACACACAGTTGCAATCAATTAAACAAACGGCCCTGTATCCTGCCTCTGACTTCAATCATCTTGCTACAGTTTTAACCAGGGTCTCTGGACAATAGCAGCCTATGAATAAATCTCCATTTATTACACATATCCAGATTTGTTTTTAGGATGGCAACAGCAGACGTCATAAGTTGTCATCACAGCAATCATAACAGCGATGATGATGATGATGAAGATTGTGCTGATACTGACAATAACCATAATGACTCTGATTTATTGATGCATACCTAAGGACCACTAGGCATGTGGCTAGGCCCCAACATCGTCAATGGCCCAACAGTGTAGGAATTCTACAGGTTTCTCTTGGGATAATCCAAACCAGTCTTCATTTGGTCTAAACACTAAACACCCTGAGGGAGAAGGGGTTTAAATGTGATTTGGGATCCTCTTACATAGTTCTCAAGCTTCCTCCTAAAACTGTCCTGCTCCATTAGACCTTGTTTATACTCAACTACTAAAAATACTTGACAATCTTTACTTCAAAATTAAAGCTTGGTTAAAATTAACAATTTGGCTCACATTCTTCTGGCTTAGTTTGTCTACACTTAAACTTCACCCCTAGAAGGTCAAGAGACTGTCTTGCTTGTTTCACTAAATCTAGTTCTAGGGAGAAAAGAAAATAGGTAATTATAAGATATACCTGGTATCCAGATTTGACAGGCTAAGCCTCCACGTAAGTACACAGCATGAAGAGAAAATGTTATGAAAGTGGATTTTCTGGAGTTTGTAAAGAACATGGGTTTATGGATTCAATTCCACACACATCCTTATTTATTACCATATGAAGATCTTTTACCTCCATCCGATTCAAGTCACGGGGTTGTTGGTTTGCAGGCATTGACTCAGAGTAAGAATCAAATAATGCACACTCCCACTTGGGCTTAGGAAAAGCTAAGAGAAAAACAAAAAGAATACATAAGAACATCTATTATACTCAGAGCAGGCATTGTTTCCTATCAGCTTTTCTGTGCTTATTAAATATTACAATAAAACAGCTGGTACTGACATACTAGTTATGGCACTGATCACAAGGAGGTAGTATTTTCAGTTCTGTACACATACAACCTACTATTTCTGTCCTCCCCATTTTATATGTGAGGCAATTACTCAAGGTCAGACGGCTGGTAAATGGAAGAGTAGCGACTTGAACCACCAGGCCAGCAGTACTGCGGGAATGTACATGCTTCTAGCATTTACATTGTAACATAGTAGTGACCTTCACTATCACAATACTGAAGTTTTAACTACGCTACCAGCACAATTTTTAAATGGCAGCAACTATGGGGATAGTCTTAACGCTATAAACATTAACTATGGAAATACTTCATTTTAGCTGCTGTTGTTGGAAACAGACAAGATCTTGCAATGACAGGTGCCCCAGAAAACTCTAAAATATTCATTTGTTTAGCAGAATAACAAAAATAAGAGCACAAGTTCTTACTGATTTACAAGGAAAGAAGAATCTCATTATGGGTTTCTGTGAACACAGAACAGAGACAGAGGCTGTTATGTTAGCTAGGTAGCTAAGTGGAAACTAATATTCAACACACACCATTTCTGAGAAGCAGATCCTGTTTCACCACTTTGCCACTAAGTAATTAAGAAGGAAATGTCTCAACCAGAAAATTGGTCAATATCCCAAAAAGGAAAAGCAGATCATGGCAGACAGACAGTAACCAGAAGCTACATTATTTGTCAAGACCAGCTGTTAAGAAATCAAAATTTTTAAGCCAGGTTTAAAAAATTTCTTGCATCAGGGGCTCCTGGGCAGCTCAGTCAGTTAAGTGTCCGACTTCGGCTCAGGTCACAATCTCCCAGTTCGTGAGTTCGAGCCCCGTGTCAGGCTCTGTGTTAACAGCTCAGAGCCTGGAGCCTGCTTCAGATTTTGTGTTCCTCTCCTTCTCTGCACCTCCCCCACTGATGCTCTGTCTCGCTCGCTCTCTCCCTCAAGAATAAACATTTAAAAAAATTTTTTCTTACAGACTTAAAAAAAATTTAAATCAAATGTCAAAAATGGATTGACGTTTTTAACCCTTTTTCACTCCCCCACCTCCACCAGAGTCCGAAATGGCAACTTCCATATGCAGTAAAGTACTGGCCGTGACTAACAGCTACTCAACTTGTACAGTTGAGGACGAGCACCTTAAATTGTTCATTTGCTTACTCTGGTCTGAACTTCACTGATATCAGGTAGGGCAAACCATGGGTCCTGGCGATTCTTCTGACTTAAACTAGGGGATCTCATTTCCTTGGTAGAAACTCAGCAAAACAACTTTCCAAGTCCCATTCTGCATTAAAGCCACAAGAGCAGCTTTAACCCAGATTAGATTTCTGTTTCTAGCTTACCAATCAGTGATCTGACTAGAATTACGTGACTAAAGCTTTATCATGAGAGGGTCTTGCTATGTAAAAAGGTAACGCTTTCAAAAACTACAAATGCCATCATTAACTACTAAATCTCTTTCTAGCCTGTCCCCATCTCTCCAACTCCACTGTCCCCTCCCGAGTGCCAGGCGCTGTGGTCCTGACTGGACTGGTGTCATAACCTGGTCTTTCAGTTTGCACCCTTGTTCCTCAAAACCTGCTCTCCAGTCAGCAACCAGCACCATCATTTCCAACAGCAGATCTGATTGAGGCCCTTTCCTGCTTAAAAGCCATCAACGTCACTGCCAGTCATTGTTCCGTACCTTCAGCCTCATCCTCAGCCACTCCCACCCTGGCTCTTTGCACTGCAGCCACTGTGGCCTGAAGTTTCCATGCCTCCAATGCTCCAAGCCGCCTCTCTGGGCCTCTGCAGCGTACCTGCTGTCCCCTCTGCCCAGAGCCTACTCTGCCCCTCCTTCACCTCCATGGCCCTTAGCTCATCCTTCACAAGTCAGCTCCAACAGTTAAGGAAGCCTTCCCTGAGGTGACCACTCTCTTGCTGCAGCTGCAGCTGCACCTCCCCTTCCCGGCACCTACCACTGCCTCCAATTATGAGGTGCAGGAGTTTATTTACCATCGATCCTCTAACTGCCAGCAAGTTCCAGGACAGTAGGAACACTCTTCTGAACGCAGCATTCTGACCACAAAGAATAACCCAGTGCTTCTTACGTAATTATTTTTAACAAACTCTACAGTAAAAATCTATACCAGAATCTACCCGGTCACGCAGACAGGATAATATCAAAAGGCCCGTGTGTAAGCTACCAAAAAACCAACTTTTCCTTCCAACGGTGTCCTTTAAGTTTCACTGTTAGGGGAAAAAATCAGACACAACAATTTGTTTCATTATTTTATTGAAAACAGGCTTGTATAAAGGTAAATGCATGATGGTATCAACCGAATTTATACTCTTCACCAATCTTGTTGAAACCTGGATTACATTTTTGTAAAAGACTGAATGTAGGCTTCTCAGAAAAAAAGCTGGAACGGGAACTAAGCTTTTAAAAAGGGCAAGTGGGATACCCTAAAAATGAACCCCCAAAATGAACAGAATCACTCATATTTTCCAAAGTCTCAAAGCACAGAGAAAACCTAAACAGTTCTGGCCATTTTATTGTGCTGTATACAAAGATAAACATGAGTGATAAAGCATTAAAAAGCTAAATGCTAAAACCCTCAGGGTTTGCCTAAAATATACCATCACTGAGTCTGATGAGGTTTTCTGAGATCCCTCAGGTTTTTTTTGTTAGAACTATATAATTATTATTTAAGATTAATCCCACAAGTTCTGGAAATGATGTGAAGTCTTTGTTTAATTAAAGGGTATGTCACGGATTTTTCAGTTGTTTCGTATAAAAGATCAGGAACAAACCAGGGGCTTCAATACAAATGAAAGAAAGGTGCCTGGTGACTGGCACTCTTTTACAGACCCTCCCCCTCCCACCACACTCCATAAGCAAGGCAAAAGCAGTCATTTGCAGCAATAAAGGAATCAAAATGCTCCTTGTCTTCTGTTAACATACTTTTGGCTCAGGGCCTTCAGAGTTTTTTAATTTTTACTAGTGATTCCCACCAACAGTGCAAGAGGGTTCCCATTTCTCCACATCCTCACCAGCTTCTGTTGTTTCCTGAGTTGTTAATTTCAGCCACTCAGGGGAGAGGGGAAATGAGTGATGGGCATTAGGAGGGCACTTGTTGGGATGAGCACTGGGTGTTGTATGTAACCGATGAATCATAGGAATCTAGCCCCAAAACCAAGAGCACACTGTACACACTGTATGTTAGCCAATTTGACAATAAATTATATTACTTATTAAATAAGTAAATAAATAAAGTGCTTGGTGGGCCAAGCAAAAACTAATTTTGTACCTTGGGGGTGGAGGGATTTTTTTATTAGTGACCTTCGAAACAGTCTGTGAAATACTTGGATACCTACAAAGTGACTTCTCAAACAAGGAGTCCTGACACCTGGCATAGGTTCCATGGCCAGTGGGCATCAGAACAATACAAAAGCATTAATCAAGACCCAAAAGAAAAAGCTAGGAGTGGCCATGGGAGATAGGTTACCCAGAACTCTCCCCATGGCTCACAATAGGCAACAGTGATGGTATTAAATATAACTAACTAGCCCTGGAGCAGACCTTGGCCCTCTGGTCAGCTGCTCATCCTCCACATTAGAAAGAGACAAAGCCCCATGAGGCCCAGCTCCCAGGAGAAGGGGCTCCTGGATGACCCCGTACTGACTCAGTTATGAAACTTATGCAGTTGCCAAGTCTATGCAGTGCACCTATGCAGTGCTTCTTTGCCTCAATCCAAGAGAAATGGAGAGAAAAAGGAAAAAAGAGAGAGAGACAGACACCAAGGAGGAAACAGAGCAGTGTGTCATGCTGCCCAATTGCAAACTAGTTCCTGGGGGCCCATGAGGGTCTCCCCCAGCCTGGAAGGAAGGGTATACAGCCTACTGCAGTCAGAAAGCAGCTGCTATTAGCAAAGTCTAAGCTCTGAAATGAGCAGTAGCCTCCATTCTCTGAACCCTCCCTGTTATATATTTTATGGAGGCATTTGGGGAAGATCCCAGAATGGGTCACTCCTCCCGAAACATGTTTACCTGCCATTGGCACCAGCCACATACTTGGTCTCTTCTCTTTGGTTTGGCCCTGGCCCCCTCACTACCAAATACAGAAAATGACAAACTTTTTATTTAAGAATCATAGAACCCAAGGCTGACTTAGATAAGTCATTGGCCACTTTGAATATAGTGTCATTATGAGACGACAGGACATGATAATCTAGGGCCTCTTCTGGATCTAACCACAACATTTATCCTCTATTAATGACTAATCACAGTTTCCTTAGACATTGCTCCTTCCTGCCAATAATCATCCACAACTAGCTCTCATGGTTTTTTTTTTTGTTTTTTTTTTTAAATGTTTTTTTTATTTATTTCTAGGGGAGAGAGAGAGACAGCATGAGCAGGGGAGGGTCAGAGAGAGAGGGAGTCACAGACTGAAACAGGCCCCAGGCTCCGAGCTGGCAGTCAGCACAGAGCCCGACGAGGGGCTCGAACCCACGAACCGCGAGATCATGACCTAAGCGAAAGTCGGACGCTTAACCGACTAAGCCACCCAGGCGCCCCTAGCTCTCATGTTTTTAAGAGATCTTCCCTAAACAGTGAGAAAGGTTACTGATAGTACCAGCTGTTTCTGGACCCTTCCAACGGAAGCTATACTTCTCTGAATAATAGAAATTGTATCACTGTCCACTGCCTTTGAAAAGGGCAAGAGACACTTAATTTTCCAGTCTTCCAAAACAATGGATAAAAATGTTAGACTCACCATGACTCTTATCAAAAGGGTTTGGGGGTAATAGCTTTATTAAGGAGAAAGACAAGGAGCTCTATTCCAACCCTGGGGTGTGCTGGAGTTCTCTATCTTTATCTGATTGCAATTACATGGGTATATACAGATGTAAAAATTCATCAAGAGTACATTAGGATCACCGCACTCTGCACATTTCATGGCATGTAATTTTTAACTTCTTCATTGGGTGTAAGAAGCCACCTAGAGACACTGGGATGTACCTAAAGTAGCCAAATCAGCACTTAGCTCTACAGGAATATCTGCCTGTTCATTTTGTATCAGCTGAGAGGTTCAGTACTTGCCTACTCCGTAATTTTCATGAAAGGGTAAAGGAATGATTACAAATCCATCCAGAGAGCACTAGAATAGGAGAAACCCGTAACTCACACTTACCCACATCATCCTATTACATTATTAAGATGTGAGAGTCTAATATCAATTATAGGACAGTTACTACTTTAGATACGAAGGACTCTGCCAGGTGCCTGGACACCACCTTAAGACACAACAAGTTCTTATAAGGCCTGGATGGAAAATGCCGAAGGTTTAGGATTTTGATGAGACCTTACCTGCTTGCAGGTACTCTGTCTGCAGAGTCGGAGGCAGGCCCTCAGGCAGCGGGTAGCCGTTTTTCCGGGCCACAATGAGATGAAAAGCAGCACAGAACTCAGGCAGGGTCAGGGCTCCATCGCAGTCGGCATCACTCAGTTCCCTAAATACAACATGTCCCAAGCACTGAACACAGGGCTTAGAGGAAAAGTTACTCAGCCTTGGACATGCAAGCACTACTCCCAGGCTCTCTGGGGGTGGCCCTGCAAAGTCCTCAAGCCCCTATGAAACCTCAGGGGGCACCTGGAGGACAAATGCTGATTGACAGCACTGGCACCAGTGGCACTTTATACACGAGACTTTATCCTCCTCGGGTTCCCCGGCAGGTCTAATTTACAACACTGAGCACACGGGACAAGACACTAAAACAGGAAAGAGCACGAACAGGAAAGTAAGACCGGTCAGTTGAGAGCTGTTCGGTAACCGCGCCGCGTAAAGAGCCCCGGACCCGGTGCCCGCAACAGTCGGAGGAAGGGCTGGCCTCGGCCCGCGTAGCTGTCCCAGCCGCTGCACACGCAGCCGGGCCCACAGATAAGCACTTTGGTTTTCAGTTTTAAGGAATAATCTTAAACTTTTCAAGTCACATAAACGTACCAAAAAGTTGCTTGAGAATTCCCTCCTGGGAAAATACAAGTAAGTCCAATAAACACTGGCTGAATTATGTTTTCAGATAAAACTAGCAACTTGGGAAGGCTGGAAGTAGATAAGACAGAAAGACAGAAAGGGAGAGTCTTGAAAAGGCTTATCTTTGCTTCAGTCATTGTTTCCCACTGAAAGGCACAAACCTGTTTACTCAGCACAAAATAAACCTATTTGCCAAAGTATCTAAGACACTGTAAGCTCAAGGAGCCTCATAGGTGCGTAGAGACAATATTCTTGTGCTGGGACAAGTAAAAATGACATTCAACTGCGCTGGCAAGGTGTCACTATTCAAAAGAAATATAGAAGGTAAGCTCCCTAACTTCCCTTTGGACATTCACAGCCTGCTCCCCTCAAGTACTTAGAATGCACCCTGAAGGAGCAGCTCCCCCAGGGTGAGGAGTCAGGGAACTGTTTCAAAGGCTGTGTGGAGAGAATACCATTCAGCTTTCACAGATAGGTCTCCACAAAGAGAGAGGAGGCCTCATGCCGATAATGTTAATACTGGGAATTCTGCCAAAATGGAGTGTACTCTTTTCAAAATGATCATTTCTTTTCTTCCCCTAGCTTTAAAATCTAATATAAGGCTTGTTGTAAAAAAGAAAAACCATGCTAGACTATATCACTGAAGAACCTAAATCCAGCTCAGAATCCCAGATACACTGGCATGCACAAATGTTATTGGAATAGTTTTCCAATAAAATGCACAAAACACGACAGGCAATTTTAAGTCCTACCACGATTTCTGTAAATTCTCATGAAAAAAGTCTTACATAAATATTCCAGGGTTTTAATTATAGATCTACAGCAGTGTGGTCTCCCAGCCAGGCCTGAGGATGAAGAGCCCACACACAGCCAGGAGTTTACAGAGGCGACCAGGGTTTTTGTCAACGCAAACCAGCCATCGGGACCGTGCCCGCGCGGCGACAAGGTGCAGTGCGCGCCACCGCTGATACACACCAGTTTATGAAGCTCAGAGGCAGCTAGAAGAGTCACATTTGACTTTATTTCAAAACGTCTGTGGACCTTCTGTTCACCTGGCCTCAGAACATACTGTAAAGAATAGCTTTTCAAGAGCCTCTGGTTACTTGCATCATATCGAACAGAAATATCCAGAAATAAAATTCACAAGATGGAAATGCTCCTGTGCCCACACAGTTGTTTAGACAGGAAAGGGATCTAGAGGAGGACAGTAATTGAGAAATTAATTTTTAAATAACAGCTAACAGTTACAAGGCCTAGTGCGTGCCAGACTCTGATCATTGTGCTTTTCATATAACTTAGATAATCTTCACAGCAACAAAAATCTGAAGTTCTACTCACTCTCTTCGTCTGTTTAAAAAAAACATGCAAGGGTAAAGAAGATGTGGCATACGCATACACAATGGAATATCACTTGCCAATCAAAAAGAATGGAAAGACCTATCATATGACTTCATTCATGTGTGGAATTTAAGATACAAAACAGATGAACATAAGGAAAAAGAAGCAAAAATAATATAAAAACAGGGAGGGGCACAAAACATAAGAGATTCTAAAACACAGAGAACAAAATGAGGGTTGCTGGAGGGGCTGTGGTGGCAGGGGTGCTAAATGAGCAAGGGCATCAAGGAGGACACTTGTTGGCATGAGCACTGGGTGCTATACATAGGAGATAAATCACTGGGTTCTACTCCTGAAATCATTACCGTACTGTATGCTAACTAACTTGGATGTAAATTAAATAAATAAATAAATGGGAATGGGAATTGGTGTTAACACCCCCAAGGGAAGACGCTATTTGAAATAAATTCTTTCATTTAAAAAAAATTAATTAAAATTTATATTTAAAAACCATTCAAAAGATGAGTCTTTCAAAATGCAAAAGTAGGAGCTGAGGGATGGGTATGTAATGACAGTATGATACAATATGGCATTAACTGTACTTACCATATGTAGGAGAGTTCTGGAATGGAAAGCTTTGATTTGGTGAAGAAGTTCTTGGCCACAGAACCTGCCAAGAGAGCCACTATTTAAATAAACCATTGATTACTTATCTAGAAGAGCTTTTATATTTACATATAAATGAGCTGCCATTGTTTCATTCAGCAATCCCTACCATATAAAACAAGCATAACATTCATCAAAGCAACTATAAATCATATAGCTAAAAAAGACGTTTAAAAGACGTTTAAAAAGCCTTTAAAAGAATATATAAATTAGGGGCACCTAGGTCACTCAGTCAGTTAAGTGGCTGGCTCTTGATTTCAGCTCTGGTCAAGATGTCACAGTTCATGAGATCAAGCCCTGTGTCAGTCTCTGCTCTGACAACACGGAGCCTGCTTGGGACTTTGTCTCTCTCTTCACCTCCCCCTCAAAATAAACAAACTTAAAAAAAAAAAGAGCAAAAAGAAGAAAATTAATGCCATTAATCTCATCACACAAAGATAAAATAGACATCTTAGTAAAGAGTTCAGTGACATTTTTAAGATCTCTTGGTGGCTCTTTGAGAAACATCCAGGAACCTCTTGCTACTTTCTTTATTCATCACAAATTTACCAATATCGGTTGGAATCAGGTAATCATTCCATTTTACATGTTATATTGCTCCAATACCAACTGCACTATATAAGGTTAGACCCATCCTTAATGACATATAAATTTTTATGGTTTTAGCTCTCAGATCAGTTTCAAAATTCAAAGGCCTCAATTCTAACACAAAGAACAGTCAAATCAAAGCCTCAAGCTCTAAGCCAATAATGTCAAAAGTCCTTAGCAATCACAAGTCTTCTAATTCGCCTTAAAACAATGGATTATAATGGATTCTAAAACAGACTTATTTTCCTTTGGTAGATTATTAAGGATAAAGGCAAAGCGCCCTATTAACCAATGGGCTTTCTCCCCAGAAGCACTGTAGAAATAATGCCGATATAGGATTGTTGGCCATCAATGCAGCTACCTTGTCAAACATTTGTCAAAAATGTCTTGAAAGCCTATTTACCAGCTATTTTATAGATATAAAGACATCCTCCCCTCAACCCCTTCTTCCTTTTTCCCCCCAATATCCTTTCTTCAAATCACACTAGGTCCAAACCCAAACAAGAGACTTCATCCGGCCTTTGACAGTACACAGCATGTTCTGCCATGGTGTCCCAAAGTGATGAGGTAGGGTCCATGGGGAAGCTGACAGCTACCAAGTTCAGGTGTGCCCTGGCTGCTGCCTGCCAGAGGAGGACGCTGATGAGAGCCCACATGCTCCCTCCTTTAGCACTGAGAGAAGTTCCATCAGTGAGCTGGAACCCTCACTCCTGCCCCATTCCCAGCCAACCTAGAAACCCCAAGCCAACTTCCTTTCCTTGCCCTTTCCAGTCATTTTCAGACCTGCTGGGAAGCCTAATAGGGGGCAAAAGAGGGAGAGGTGAGGCTTTAAACAGTTGTCAGCAATCAAACATCAAAATGTAGATTCAGACTTTTTACCACAAGGAGTCTCTCAGCCCTGTAAAAGGAAAAAAAAAAAAAACACAACCACGCATAGCATTGATATATCAGTGATAAAAATGTTAACATACCAAATATAGATCTTTAAAAAATAAAGACCATTTCCGCACAGCAAAGTAAATAATCAATAAAACTAATAGGCAACTGACAGAATGGGAAAAGATAGTTGCAAATGACATATCAGATAAAGGGCTAGTATCCAAAATCTGTAAGGAACTCACCAAACTCCACACCTGAAAAACAAACAATCCAGTGAAGAAATGGGCAGAAGACATGAACAAACACTTCTCCCAAGAGGGCATCCAGATGGCCAACAGACACACGAAACTGATGCTCATCACCAGGGAAATATAAATCAAAACCAGACTGAGATACCACCTCACACCAGCCAGAGTGGTTAAAATGAGCAAATCAGAGGACTCTAGATGCTGGCGAGGATGTGGAGAAACGGGCACCCTCCTACACTGTTGGTGGGAATGTAAACTGGTGCAGCCCCTCTGGAAAACAGTGTGCAGGTTCCTCAAAAAATTAACAATAGAACTCCCCTATGACCCAGCAGTAGCACTGCTAGGAATTTACCCGAGGGACACAGGAGTGCTGATGTATAGGAGCACATGGACCCCAATGTTCATAGCAGCACTTTCAACGATAGCCAAAACATGAAAAGAGTCTAAGCGTCCATCCATGGATGAATGGATCAAGAAGATGTGGTATATTTATACAATGGAATACTACATGGCAATGAGAAGGAATGAAATCTGGCCATGTGTAGCAACGTGGATGGACCTTGAGGGTGTTATGGTGAGCAAAATAAGTCAGGCAGAGGACAGATACCATATGGTTGCACGTATAGGTGGATTAGGAGGAACTTAACGGAGGACCATGGGGGAGAAGAAGGGGAAAAATAGTGGGGAGAGGAAGAGAGGCAAACCATGAGAGACTCTTGAATGCTGAGAACAAAACTGAGGGCTAATGGGGGTGGGGGAGAGAGGAAGGGGGGTGACGGGCATGGAGGAGGGCACTTGTTGGGATGAGCACTGGGTGTTATATGGAAGCCAACTTGACAATAAACTAAGAAAAAAAAAGAACTTCCACTTAAAAGAAAAAAATAATTAAAAATAAAGACCAATAACGCAATATAAAAATGGATGGAGCTATGACAGTTCACAGAAATAACATGTAATTGGCTCTTTTTTTTTATTTCCTAAGTAAACTCTACCCCAAGACTGGCCTCAAAATCATGACCCCAGGATCGAGAGTCACACACTCTATTGACTAAGCCAGCCAGGCATCCCAATTGAGTCTTAATCATATTTTTAAAAATTCAACCTTCTGCATAAGAGATCTATCAATTAGAACCACACATGATTTCTTGCCTATCAAATGGAGGGAAAATACAAAAGTAGGTAAACATGTTGCAAGAACAAGACTGTGGGAAAATAGGCATCTTCTGCAACGCTGGTGAAATGACAACATGGTACAAGCCTAATGAAGGAGCATTTTGCAATGTCCAGTAAAATCACACTATCCAAAGATACATGGACAAAAATAACAAAAACAGAAAAAGATGTGTGCAGAGGGCTATCCACAACAGAAATATGTATAATAGCAAAAGATTACAAATAATCCCAAAAGGGGGCCAGCTAAATAAATGACTGTGTATCACACAATCTAATAGTATATGACTATGAAAGGCAATGGGAAATATCTCTACACGCAACTAGGGAGTCATGAGCAGGACATGGGCTAAATAAAATAAGCAAGGTGGAGACAAGTACAAATAGTATGCTACCATTTATCTAACAAAAGATAAGAATATACACATAAACATACATATATGAATTTGTTTTTACTTTTAAAAACAGATAAAGCATTAAAAAGGGGACAAGAAAGGAACAGGGGGTAGAGGGGATAGGAACACAAGCTAGACTTTGTTCATCGTTTTTGTAGACTCAAATTCAGAACTGTGTGTTTTATAGAAGTATAAAACTAAATTTCAAAAAGTACAATCCCTAAAAAACAAAATCGAAATACTGAGGGCGCCTAGGTGGCTCAGTTGGTTTAGCATCCAACTTCAGCTCAGGTCATGATCTCATGGTTCACGAGTGCATCGAGCTCTGTGGTGACAGCTAGCTCAGAGATGGTCTCCCCCTCTCTCTGCCCCTCCCCTGCATGCACTGTTTCTCTCACTCTCTCAAAAAATAAACATTAAAACAATTTTTTTTAACTATTAAAACTGAAAAGAACAAAGTTGGACAACTCCCACTTCCTAATTTCAAAACCTACTATAATACTCAAGATAGTATACTGGCTTTAGACTAGACAGGGGAAATCAGTGGAAAAAAATTAACTTTCAGAAATAAACCCTCACATTCATAGTAAACTGAATTTTGACAAGGATGCTAAAACAATTAAATCATGGAAAGAATCTTTTATTTTTTTCAAAAAAAATGGTGCACATCCACATGCGAAAAAATAAATTTGAACACCTACCTCATATTATACACAAAAACACAAAAATTAACTCAAAATGGATCAAAGATCCTAAAGATAAAACTGTAATATATATACCTTCTTAGAGGAAATACACATTTTCATGGCCTTGGATCAGGCAACAATCTCTTAGTTATGGCACCAAAAGCACAACCAACAACAACAAATAGGTAAGTTGGACGTCAACAGAATTAAAAATTTATATGCTCCAAAAGACACCATTAGGAAAATAAAAAGCCAAGACATTGATTGGGAATAAATATTTCCAAATCAAATATCTGACAAGGAACATGTGTCTAGAATACAGGCATACCTTGCTTTATTATGCTTCATTTTACTGCACTTGGTAAATACTGCATTTTTTTTTTTAATACAAATTGAAGGTTTATGGCATCCTCGTGTTGAGCAAGTCTGTTGGTGCCATTTTTCCAAGAGCATTTGCTCATTTCAGGTCTCTGTATCACATTTTGGTAATTCTTGCAATATTTCAATTTTTTTCCACTATTATTATATTTGTTGTAGTGATCTGTGATCAGTGATTACAACTCACAGAAAGCTCACATAATGGTTAGCATATTATAGCAATAAATTATTTTTAATTAAAATATGTACATTGGTTTTTTTTAGATAACATGCTATTGCATACTTAACAGACTACAGTATAGTGTAAATATAACTTTTATATGCACTGGGAAACCAAAAAACTTATTTGACTTGCTTTATTGCAATATCCACTTTATTGCAGTGGTCTGGAACCAAACCAGGAACTCTTACCATTCGGTATTTATTTAAAATGGCAAAGGATGTGAATAGACAGTTCCCCCAAAGAAGATATACAAAACGGCCCATAAGAACATGAAAAGATGTTCAATATCACTATTCATCTGGGAAATACTCATCATATCCCAAAGAGATACTACTTCACACCCACTAGTGAGACAGGAGGGACGGGAGACTTGGGAGACAGGTTGACCAAAGTAAAGCCATTTTGGTTTTAGGGTGACCCTTAACCTAAAAGTCAGCAGGTAATAAAGAGAGTCATGGGAGACCATAAGACCCCACTCCCTCTGGCAGGAAAAGCCACCAAGGCCAGGCATTCCTAAAATTGCTCCCTGTGGGTAATTTCACAACCCCAAGACAATGGAAAAACTAACCATTCAATGTATAAACCCAAAATTAAAGAGTAAGCCCCTTCCTGTACAGTCAACTAATTTAAAAACACACAAAACTCTTTTTAGATGCAAAGGGGTTGGGGGTGGGGGGGGGAAGAATCTTCTTCCTCACCTGTGAGAAGAGACCATTATTTTATCTGTGAAGTAGCTCCTTTTCTACACTTAATAAATTTGTGTCCCTTTCTCTAAACAGCTTGCTCCTGAATTTTCTCACACAAAGCCAAGAACCCTCATGGCAAGAGGCCTGAGGCCCTCCCTCTAGGAGTCTCAGCCCATCTGGCATCACTAGGATGGCTATAATCAAAAAACAAACAGTTAAGTGTCAGTGGGGATGTGGAGTAAGCCGAACCCCCCTATGCTGCTGGTAGCAATGCAAAATAATGCAGCCACCAAGCAAAACAGTCTGACTGGTCCTCAATGATTCAACACAGAGTTACCATATGGTCTAGCCATTCCATCCCTGGGTATATATTTAAGAGAAATCAAAACACACATCCACACAAAAAAATAGTGCACACAAATGTTCACAGCAGCATTATTCTTAATCGCCAAAAAGCAGAAATCAAATGCTCATCAACTGATGAATAAATAAGATGCAATATATCTACACAGTGGATATTATTCAGCCATAAACAGCAATGAAGTTCTAGTACACACTACAACCTGGATAAACCTTAAAATATTATGCTAAGTAGAAAAGAAGTCCAACACAAAAGACCACACATTATATGATTTCATTTATAGGAAAAGCACAAAAGAGGCAAAACTATGGAGAGAAAAAGTAGTTTGGTTATTATGTAGAGCTGTGAGGGGACAGAAGGAATGGGCAATAACTGCTAATAAGCAGGTGATTTGTTGGGAGGTAATGAAAGTGTTCTAAATGTAGACTGTGAATATATTCTGTATACACTAAAACCAGTCAACTGTACACTTTACAGGAGTAAATTTTATGGTACACTAATATCTCAATAAAGATGATTTTTAAAAAGAGACATCACCTGCGGCACCTGGGTGGCTCAGTCGGTTAAGCGTCTAACTTCGGCTCAGGTCATGATCTCGCGGTTCGTGGGTTCAAGCCCCGCATTGGGCTCTATGCTGACAGCCAGCTCAGAGCCTGGAGCCTGCTTCAGATTCTGTGTCTCCCTCTCTCTCTGACCCTCCCCTGCTCACACTGTCTCTCTCTCTCTCAGAAATAAATAAAACATTAAAAACAATTTAAAAAAAAGAGAGACATCACCTAACCACAATATCTGAACCCCTCTGAGCTTGAATAAACTATTTTAAAGGCATTTGTCAGACAACTAGGGAAACAAAGACTTGATGACATTAAGGAAACATGTTTTGTATTTTTTTAAATGTGTACCAATGAACCGCAATTATGTTTTCAAAAGAGGTCTTTTTTATCCTTCAAGATTTATCCTGAAACATTCTCAGATGAAACGATCTGGTAACTGCTTCAAACTCATCTGTGCTGAGAGAGTATATAGACAAAACAACATTACTGGTGCTGTGTAATAGGTACATAGGGGTTCATTATATTAGCCCCTCTAGCTGTATCCATACTTGAAATTCTGCAAAATAAAGTTAAAAGAAAATAAAAACCCTCCTAAGAGCTACCCATCTGTATTTGTCTAATTATTTGCATACACTGTGAAGAAACTCACTTAAGCAGTGGGTAAGCTTAGCAAGTGGTCAATCTGGGTTTCTGCTTATTTTTTTAAGTCATGTTGTCAACATTAATTTGTTGTATCTACAATATTGTGCTTTCAATACTGCTCTTCCCAACCAATCAGAAAATGATGTTTGACTATATACATTTCAATTACACACCTTATTTCTTGAGAGAAAATTAGTCCACATTCAGTATGTCAGGTTACAATTATTGAGGGTATATTGTTATTCTTCAAAATTGAGGTATAAAATTAAGTCTTATGAATTTTTCTTCCAGACTCTATTATTTCACTGTTTGTTTAGTCTTCAGCCCAGTAAAATGTAGGCACACAGGAATTAAATCAATTTGTCTCAGTTTGAATTTTACATGAGAACTCAACGGGAATACAGATTGTGAAGACAACCCACAAGAACAGACATGTGGACATAAAACTGGTGGCCAATTTTCCTCCCATATTTTCATTTCTCTCAGAAAATCCAGAGCAAAAAGACTCGAGCCAAAGGAAACAAGCATGAATTTGGACTTCTAAAACGTACATAACATAAAAAGACTTGTGACAGTAACTCTTCAGAAGGCCACGCTACATCTTTGCTCTAATATGAAGAGGCAATTAGAAGTGCCGCCTCGGTGCCACAGTCTATCATTTCACAAAGTGCCCCCGCTAACAAGGCACAGGTCTAGGGCAGGTTCCCCCAAATTCCATTTAACCTCTTTGAAACAGAAACATAATTTTCCAAATGTCATTGCCAAGTATTTTTCTGCACGGTTTAGAGTTGATAAGAAATTCAATCATAGAGGGAAACAAACTGGAATCACAAAAGGCTGTCATTTTGTGTGAACTATTTCTCAAGGCGTATACAGTTATCTACATGAGACAAAGATCTGGGACCCAGGTTCTTCACTCATCAGACTTCATTACCTGAAATGAAGGAACTGGGGTCAGGCTGAAGGGATCGGAACTGATTGACATAGTACTCGCGCTGTTCTTCTGTTATCCTCCAGGGCTCATCTGGGTAATTACTGTTGTTATCCTGCGGTTCTCTCTCCACGGAAAAGGACTTTATAAAAAATAAATAGGCAAATGCTCAGAGAATTTGTCTTTAGTGAGATGAAGTAGAAATATTAAACATCAATAAGTTACGTGTTATACTTATTTTTTTCCTCAAGAGAATAAATTTAAACACCTTGTAACTAGGATGTAATTAGAACAAACTTCTGAAGGGCAGACATCATGCTTTATGCATTTTTTGTACACCTCAAAGTTGTTGACAGGACTGATCATGAAATAATGAGTACCTGGTAAGTGACAAAATTTTTTCCAATGTGATAAAGAGAGTAAAAAAGACGATCATTCTTACCTTCAAATATTCACATTTTTGCCCTTTGAGATTATCTGAGTAGACAGCAAAATAATCTAGATTCCTTTTAAACCATTTTTCAAAATCTACAAAAGCTATAACCACATCATCTTTTTTCTGAGGCATTCCCATTGTATAAATCTGGGAATCAAAAGTTCCAATTCCAACCCCACCTCCACAGGTCCTACTCGAGGGGCAAGTGAGGATCACAGAACCTCTCGTTCTGCATTTGTGGACTGGGGCTAATGCTCCGTAACAGAACTGGGTACAGAGAACAACTGCTCCTGGACCACAACACACAGGGTAACACAACCAGGGGTGCATCCAACCTGCCACTAGGGGGCATGCAAGGCAAATTTGAGGATTTAAGGATACAGAGAACTGGAAAAGCCGTTCAGGAGAACACAAGACTATAGGAGGCAATGAGGAAAGAAGCGCAAGCGGCAAATCTGGAAGGAGGAGCCCAGGGCTTTGTTCCCTCCCTTCCATCCACCCTATGGCTAAGGCGCTACTTGCCAAGGGCCACCTTCATGGAACCAAGAGGTGAACACAAGCAAGGTGAGCCTTCAGGACAAAAGAAGCCTAGGAAAGAAGAGATATTACTGCTAATAAGCCAGCTAGCTGCCTGCTTCTGAACACACTATCAAGAAATTATCAAGACAGCATTCTACTCACTATCCTTAGAAAAGACAGCGGACCATCCCTGGACCCTTCCTCCCACCCCAACACACACACACACACACACACACCCCACCCCACCCCCCAACCAGTAATTCTTCCCAGGGACACCCAGCTCTTCTCTCCTCTGAGGCCTTACAGAGAGGAAATGAGACTATAAATGTTGAGCTATGATATAACCTTGAGATGTCATGTTTCAAGTTTTCGTAACAAGTGAATTTCCACTAAATGTAAATCAAACCATTTTTAAATGACCTGGAGGCCACTAGTCATTAGTTAATACCTTAAAGTCATAGAATACTTTCAAATTTACCAAGGACTATACACACCTATCTCATCTGAGCATCTCAAACCTTTGAAGGGTAGACATAGCAAGTATTATTATCCTTTTGCCAGATGAGGGAATGAAGGCTCAAAGAACTCAAGGGATGAGCATATATCCTTCATTATTTGCAATCAGCATCACTGCATTACTGTGGTCAGCAAGTTAACTGCCCTCTGCTTTATCTGTTGTTCAAAGTCAGCCAACTTCGTATCAGGACTTTTCTAAGTTGGGCTGCATCCAAATGGTTTTCAGAAACCCCTAACATTCTGGTAATAAATAATATAAATAAAGCGAGAGGGTCCACAAGTCAGTCTAAGCATCCAGTGGACCACACGACTTTCTAAAACACTCCCACCAGATTCCAGAGGCAAATTCAAGTGCTCCACACTAGCACTTTCTGAACAAGACCAGATATATGACCAGGTTCCAGGGGAGAAACCCAAGGCAGAGGGTGTCGGCAAGCAAGGGATTGGGTTCCTGGCCAAATTATAATGTGTAGAGCTCCCAGGAGCACTGCCCTTCTGGGTGGCAATGAAAGAAACAGCCGGAGTAAAGGTATCTAAAAAGCTGGGCACAGACAGGACACAAGAACAGATGTTTACAAGTGAACGATTAAGTGGATGGAGATGGTTCACAAACACAGCAGGAAACAGATGGAGAACTCTGTCCACTGCCACCCTGTGAATGAAGGCACAGAAATCTCTGCACTGGGTGTTGGCCGCTGCATTCCTTGGTTCTTTTTTTTTTTTTTAATGTTTTATTTATTTCTAGGGGAGAGAGAGAGAGAGAGAGACAGCATGAGCAGGGGAGGGTCAGAGAGAGAGGGAGTCACAGACTGAAACAGGCTCCAGGCTCTGAGCTGGCAGTCAGCACAGAGCCCGACGCGGGGCTCGAACCCACGAACCGCGAGATCATGACCTAAGCGAAAGTCGGACGCTTAACCGA
>NW_024080712.1:3272734-3434819 GCF_003009895.1 Hyaena hyaena | reverse complement strand
AAAGAAAGAAAGAAAGAAAGAAAGGAAAAAACAGGAGGACAGCTGGCGGCAGCCAAGAAAAGCAGATAGTGAAGAAAATGCAACGAACCTAGGGCAAGTCCTGTGAATGGCAAAACAGGCACAAATAACCAAGAAACCGAGAACTCCCACTCCTCAGGGCCACTGGGCCACCCCTGGTCTCATTTCTTGGATTCCATGAAAACTACGGCCCTCCTCCTTTTCAGAAGTCTTAAGCTGGCAAGGAGAGTTCCTCCTTCCTCAAACCAAGAAAGCCTTACAACAAAAAGAGAGGGCGTATGAACACTGTATCACCCGTACAGAACACAGTGTGGCCCTTCTCCTGGCTGGCACTAAATGTGCCCGCCTCCCCCCGTTCTCTTTCCCCTTGCTTCTCACTGTGTGGTTTTAACTGATTTAATAAACCCAGTAATTAACCATGTTAAAAATATGAGTTCTTATGATAAGTACCACACAGTATGAACATTGCAAGTGCTCTTAAATATCATCACTCAGGTTTCAACCTGGCAGACCAAAACCATATGATGTACTCCTTTATTCTACATACAGTCCCTAGCAGGTACATCACAGATACCAAAAAGCAGTGTGAGCTCCACTGACTGATGTGCTCTAGGAAGTTCAGGTGTATGTCTTATATTAAAAGAAGTGCAGAAACACTACTGTGTGCTGTGCTTAATGAAAGAAAACCTAGGAGTCTATTTCATACTTAAAGTTTTGGATCTATCAAAAGAAGTCCACGTCTATCTTCCTACAGTTCGTCCATGGTCTCTGATCTCTATGGGAGTTCTCATGTTCCATATCCATTAAGTGAGTATTTCAGGGACAGGTGAGGACATACGGAAGGGGTAGATGACATTCCACATATCCTTAGGCTGAAATAGTCGAAAAGAAAACTGATCTACAAGAAGTAAAATGATCTGAACTTTGCTGCAGCAACAGTGATCCACTCATTCATTCATTCAACAGATACTTGCTGATCATTAAGCATATTTCAGACACTAGAGGCTCTGGCTACATTGATGGGCAGATTCTTTTTTTCAAGGAAGCCTCGAGTTTCATGAGGGAGAAAGACAAACAGGCAATCTCAAGACAGTGAAGGAAGTGCTGTGGCAAGACAGGGTACTCTAGAACTTCGCTACTGAAAGTACAGTCTCCAGACCACCCACATCAGCATGACCTGAGGACTTACTAGAAACAGAGAACCGTGAGTTCTACCCTACATCTGCTGAATCATCAAGTTCTGGAGTGGGACCCGGGAATCTGTGGTTTAATAAGGCCTCTAGGTGATACGAAGCACACTCAAGTTTGAGAAGCACGGCCAAAGAACATGCAGGGCAAGACAAACAAAAGGAATAGCATTTGTAAAAACTCCAAAAAATGAGAGCAAATGGCCATCTTCTGAAAGTAGCTCTCCAAAAAATGAGAGCAAATGGCCATCTTCTGAAAGTAGCTCATTGGGCTACATGTAGATAGAATAGACTGCTGGTGCAAAGCAGATGTTAGTGGAGTTGCTTCAAGATGGTCCAAAGAGCAAGCAAGGCCCAGGTGTACTAGGTTGAGAGGTATAGACTGAATCTAGAAGGCAACAGGAAGCCACAGATAAGTATTAAACAGGACAATGAAATAATCAGATGTCAGTTACAGAAAGATCATTTCAGTGAGGAGAACAGTAGCAGAAAAACTAAAGGGAGAAAGACAAGTTAAGGCCATATGAGCAGCCCTGGGCAGAGGTCAAGACGGGCCAGAGTTAGGGAGAGGATGAGAGGAGTCAGAGGATGAGAGAAAAAGCCGTATGGCCATGATCAGAGGAAGGCCCACTCCAGCAGTGAGAGGGCAGCTAAGGACCCCTCTGTCAGCAGCTCGAGGGCCATCCTGCTGCAGGACCCAGATGCATGCAACATCTCCGATTGAACCCAAAAGTCAACTGAAAACATTCGGCACAACTTTACAGACAAAGGTCTGAGAAGTGAGCCAGCTAAGAGAAAATGTCCAAATGCAAAGACTGGAGGCCTGGAGAAATGAGGGTGGATAAGCTACGGAGCCTCAGGCTCCCAAGCAGAAGCCAGAACCAGGCAAAGCTCCACTCGTACATGCACCCTACGAGGCCTCTCCCAGTTCAACTCCCAGCCCCAGTGGTTCCGTTGGCTGGGTGGAGATATTTCCAAGTTGGTGCCAATTTTGAGCTCTGCCAGCGTTTTTAAGAAAAAATAAAATGAGAGAGAAAACCTTCCACATCTGTCTGCTTAAGCCACATACATATGGTTAATTATGCAGTTTCTCTAGACACAGGAGAATTAGATTTGCTTATATTTAAAACATTCAAACCCTTAGTTTCGTTTCAAGTGAAATGCAAATATTTGGTACTACAAGTTATTATCTCCAGGGAAAACAGGCTGTTTATAATGAAAGAGACTTCAAAAGACTCATTAAAAAGTAATACTATTAATAAAATCCCAAAAGGTGACATTTACCCCTGAAGTATCTTAAAAATCAAGCACAGTTGAATATGAATTGCAAGGAGGCATTACAGGGAGTATTCACCAAGGGCATGTATATTGTTTCAACCCAAGAACATTTCTGTTTAGAATTGAATCCCACCCTGGAGGCATCCTGTAAGTGCTGTCCAAGAATCTAGCCATTTCACCTGAGGATGCAATGATCTCATACCAGTGTCCTTCTGATACCTCGGTAAACAAACCATCTGGAGCAGCAAAAGCTCATACAAAGCCCACAATGAGTATGTGAGAACACCTCACCTACTGACAGTATTTTGCAAAGAAGATGGCCAGAGTGCAACCACTGATCAAAACATGATTTCATGAGCAAAGAGAAGACTCAATCACCCCTAATGAAAAAGAATGGCTAACAGGCTGGTGAGACCAGATGATAGCCCAAGTGAATACCGATCTGCCTACAGAAAGATCATGGGCACTGATCAACCACAGGGCTGAGGAAAAAGAGTCATAGAGGCAAATGACAGCTGTGCTGATAGGTGGGATCACAACAGCGTCCTCCGATCATTTACACCACACAAGGCCTGGTACAGAAGTATCAGTGAGTGGCTGTGGCTGCCCACCCAGCAATGACATGGTCCACCACCACCACCACCACGACCCCCCGCAGTGAGTTGCAGTCACGTGACTGGGTTCTAGCCAATGCAATTTGGGCACCAGTGACCTGCACCACTTCCATGTAGGGTCAGCTAGTCTGCAAGGGCCACTGTGTGGGGGATGGCACAGCCAAAGGACAGAAGAAGCACTGCTGCCTGAATCACCATGTGGAAGAAAGCTGCCTAGCAATCTGTTAGACGAGTGAGAAATACACCGACGTACTGAAATAATGAAACTGTGGGGCATATTTGCATAGCAAGGGCCAGAGGAAAAGCAGGCCTGCCCAGTCTCAACGGCACAGCCGTCCCTGCACTGAAGATGGAAGGACAAGGCTTTGTTGTGTCATCTGACCACCTAATGACATGAGACAATTCTGAGCCCACACGACTTTATAATTTGTCCACGTAGGCAATCTGCAGGGACAGCAAGAGTGTGGATGCATCTTTACAGCCATCTTTCTATGGCTGGTTAATAGGAATTTATCTTTCATGGCTTTGAAGGAGACTCCCAGGGAAGATGCCCAGAGTAAAAAGGAGAGAGAGCTAGGATAAAGCTGTGGGAAAACTATTAAATGATGAACAAAGTAAAGGAGATAGAACTCAACAATTTTGTTTCGAACATTCAACCAGTTCCCCTTACGATACCCTACAATCTTATTTATATTCTGTCTCCCACCCTGCCCTCACTATAATAAAAGGTCTATGAGAGCAGGAAAATTGGTCTGTTCTGATCACTGCTATATCCCCAGCACCAAGAAAAGTACCTATGCTCAATAAATGTCTGTTCAATGAGTGAACAAGAGACTGGACAAATGGTCAATTCCAATCCAGAGACAGAAAGGTTAACCTGAGCTCTCCTCTGATGACTAGAGCTGAACTTTATATGCATTTATCAAACAATGTCAAACAATGTGGAAAGGCTGGGCCCTCTCCCTTACCTATGAAATGAGAGGGGGAAAAATTTGTTTTTCCCTTTTCTTTTGAAATAATTACAGACTCACAGGAAGTTGCAATAAATAACTTCTGGTTCCGCCTGTAGAGAAGTTAGTTAAGATTAAATCCTAACAGAGCAATTTAACCTTATCAGTTTCTTCACTGAAATAAATCCATAAAGATGCGAAACTCGCTCAGGGATCTAATTTCAACAGCTTAGGAGGCTGATTGCCAAAGTGTAGGAATCTGAATGTAATGAGCAACAGAGTTTCTGCTTATTAAGATAAACTCAATTTTAAAAGTAATCATCATAGACACAGTGCTTTCCTAAATGCCAGGCATCATAAGCATCCAATACACGTGACCTATTTTCATGTTCACAAAACCCTGTGAAGTAGATTCTGTTATTTCCATTTTGCAGAACAGGAAACTGAGGATTAGGGAAGGGAAGCGACTTACCAAGATGACTCATATACTAAAATGGTAGAACCAGGACATGAGCAGAGTTCAGAGTGTGTACTCTTAATCAGCAAGCCCTGTGGCTCTCCCTCCCTTATCCGTCCATGCTGTAACAACGTACCATTTGCTTTTAAGAAATACCCTCATGGGGCATGGGTGGCTCAGTTGGTTGAGTATCCAACTTCAGTTCAAGATCTCACAGTTCATGAGTTCAAGATTTCTCAGTTCATGAGTTCAAGCCCCACATCGGGCTCACTGCTGTCAGAGTAGAGCCTGCTTCAGATCCTGTCTCCCTCTCTCTTCCCCTCCCCCACTAGTATTCACTCGCTCGCTCTCTCAAAAATAATAAACGTTTTTTTAAAACACCCTCACTACTCTGAGAACTATAAAGCACTGACGAAAGAAATTCAGATGATGCAACGAAAGACATTCCATGCTCATGGGAAGAGCAAATACTCCTAAAATGTCTATACTACCCAAAGCAATCTACAGATTTAATACAATCTCTATCAAAATGCCAACAGCATTTTTTGCAGAGCTACAAAAAACAATCCTAAAATTTGTATGGAGCCACAAAGACCTTGACTAGCCAAAGCAATCTTGAAGAAGAAAAACCAAACTGGAGGTATCTCAATTCCAGACTTCAAGTCATATTATAAAGCAGTAATAAGTTAAACAGTATGGTACTAGCATAAACACAGATACATAATCAATGGAATAGAATAAAAAATCCAGAAATAAACCCATAATTAGATGGTCAGTCTTTTACAAAGGAGGAATGAATTTATGATGGGAAGAAGAGTCTCATCAACAAATGGTGTTGAAAAAACCAGATAGTTGCATCCAAAAGAATGAAACTCAACAATTTTCTTTCACCATACACAAAAATAAACTCAAAATGGATTCAAGACTTAAAATTTGAGGCCTGAAGTCGCAAAAATCCTAGAATAGAACACAGGCAGTAGGTTCTCTAACATCAGCAATAGCATTATTTTTCTAGACAGGTCTCCTGAGGCAAGGGAAATAAAAGCAAAAGTAAACTATCAAGACTACAGCAAAATAAAAAGTTTCTGCACACCAAAGGAAACCGTCACCTAAAAGGCAACCTACAGAATGGGAGAAAATATCTGCAAATGATATATCCAATGACGGATTAATATTCAAAATATATAAAGAACTCTACAACTCAAAACCCAAAGAACAAATAACCCAATTAAAAATGGGCAGAAGACATGAACAGACATTTCTCCAAAGAAGACATCCAGATGGCCAACAGACACATGATACACATGATGCTCAACATCACTCATCATCTGGGAAAGGAGAATCAAAACTACAATGAGATATCACCTCACACTTGTCAGAATGGCCAAAATCAGAAAGACAAGAAATAACAAGTGTTGGAGAGGATGTGGAGAAAAAGGAACCCCCCTGCACTGTTGGTGGGAATACAAACTAGCACAGTCACTGTGGAAAAGAGTATGGATGTTCCTCAAAAAATTAAAAATAGAACTACCCTAGGGCACCTGGGTGCCTCAGTCGGTTGAGCGTCTCACTTCAGCTCAGGTCATGATCTCACAGTTTGTGGGTTCGAGCCCCGAATCGGGCTCTGTGCTGGCAGGTCACAGCCTGGAGCCTGCTTTGGATTCTGTGTCTCCCTCTCTCTCTGCCCCTCCCCCACTCATGCTCGCTCACACATGCGCGTGCTCTCTCTCTCAAAAATAAACATTAAAAGGGGCGCCTGGGTGGTTCAGTCAGCTGAGTGCCCGACTTCGGCTCAGGTCATGATCTCATGGTTCCTGGCTTCAAGCCCCGTGTCCGGCTCTGTGCTGACAGCCGGCTCAGAGCCTGGAGCCTGTCTTCGGATTCTGTGTCTCCCTCTCTCTCTGACCCTCCCCTGCTCACGCTGTCTCTTTCTCTCTCTCAAAAATAAACATTAAAAAAAAAGAATTTTAAAAATAAACATTAAAAAAATAGAACTACCCTACAACCCAGTAATTGCACTACTGGGTGTTTACACCCAAATATACTAAGCACTAATTCAAAGGGATACATGCATCCCTATGTTTATTGCAGCATTATTGGTAATAGCCAAATTATGGAAGCAGCCTGAGTGTCTGTCAATAGATGAATGAGTAAAGAATATGTGGAGTGTGTGTGTGCATGTGTGTAAATGTGTGTGTATACACACACAATGGAATATTACTCAGCCATGAAAAGGAATGAGGGGCACCTGGGTGCCTCAGTCAGTTAAGTGTCCAACTTCCGCTCAGGTCATGATCTCATGGTTCATGGGTTAAAGCCCTGCATTGGGCTCTATGATGACAGCTGAGAGCCTGGAGCCTGCTTCAGATTCTCCGTCTCCCTCTCTCTCTGCCCCTCCCCTGCTTGTAGTCTGTCTTTCAAAAATGAATAAACATTAAAAAAATTTTTTTCAAAGGAATGAAATCTTGCCATTTACAACAACATGGATAGAGGTAGGAAATATAATGCTAAGCAAATTAAGTCAGTCAGAGAAAAACAAATACCATGTAATCTCACTCATATGTAGAATTTCTAGATTCTTTTTTGAATGTTTATTTTGAGAGAGAAACACTGTGAGCGGCGGAGGGACAGAGAGAGAATCCCAAGCAAGCTCCATACAGT
Source organism: Hyaena hyaena (assembly GCF_003009895.1). NCBI lineage: Eukaryota > Metazoa > Chordata > Mammalia > Carnivora > Hyaenidae > Hyaena > Hyaena hyaena. Next base: position 3,427,654 of record NW_024080712.1, on the reverse strand, counting down.
GTGGAGCCCAGTGCAGGGCTCGAATCCACAAACTGTAAGATCATGACCTGAGCTAAAACCAAGAGTTGTACGCTTAACCGCTTAGCCGACTGAGCCACCAGGCGTGCCCATATGTGGAATTTAAGAAACAAAACAAACAGGGAAAACAAAAATAGAGACAAACCAAGAAACAGACTCTTAACTATAGAGAACAAACCGATGGTTACCAGCGGGGAGGTGGGGGGGGGGTGAAATAGGTGATATGGATTAAAGAGTATACTCACCATGATGAAAAAATAAAATAAAGCAACACGCTCACTGCAATGCCATAATCAATGTAGCGATTTTGCAGACTGAGGATCTGAGCATGGGATATGAACATCCTATACTTCCATATCCCTCCCATTATCTTGCTTAGTTGTAGATTTTGACCCATAAGCTATTAATTATACAGACAGAGCACCATCTTACTTCTCACATGCCTATAAGCATCTGGCATGTTTCCACATCAGAAAAGAATCCTGTAGCTAGCCATACAATACAGGTATTCAATCATTTCACTGTTATTTTAGTCTGTGGCACTAACACTATTTTGATTAACATAAGAAATGCTTGTGAATAATCACGATCTCCAATTCTTCCATCAGAAGCCAAGATCTGCTGTTCCAGAAGGGCATTTTTCCTTGGGAGTTTGCTCTCTGTTTGGAGAAGGCCAGGAGAAAGTGAAAAATCAGCAGGAGGACACTTTGATGAGGCTGCAGACTTCAGTACCAGGGCACTAACGTGCCCAGCCCAATCCTTGTCAGTTAGGTCAAGGGCACCTGTCTCCTCCGCTATGTCCTCCCTCTAACACACAAGGCAGTCTGTGGTCAGAAGGGAAACAGACGTGTCAAGATCTGGGGCTGAACCTGAGGAATGCCTTAGACAATGCGGCTACAGACCAGAGGTGCAAAAAGAGTGCAGGTTCTGGAGGCAGACAGATTTGGGCTCAAATCTGGGATGGTCACTTACCCACGAGACTTGGGCCACTTAACTTCTGAACCATCAGCTCCCTCTCCACCTAAAAGACAGTGGCATGGCCCACGGGCTCCGCCTACCTCTCCAGCCTCATCTCCCTCCCACTCCAGTCTCGGGCCACACTGGCCTTCTTTCGGGTCTTGGACTGGGTCTCCTCTGTGCACTGTACACGTGGTAGGCTGGCTCACTCGATGCCCACCCCACCCCCCTCAGCATGAGTATGCCCTGCAGACGCTGGCTAGGTAAAAGTTCATCATCCAAACACCTGTGCTGTTAGAATTACAGGTGGGACCTAGGATTCACTAAACATTCCCACGGGAGGGCAATTCAAGACAAATCATGCGTTAAAACAGACAAGGAACAAAGCATTCACCCAGCGGGCCTGGGCCACACTCTGCGTGGAGCTGCAGCTGAAAGCTACGGCAACAACTGCCCAGCTCTGCAGCTTCCTGACTGTGACAAAGGCAAAGCTCCCTCAGCCGTCCAGCCATCTGGTCCTGCTGTGCAGTGTGAGGAATTGTTCCTGCACGCTCAGAAGAGAGTCGGAATCTTCAGCCCTTCCAAAGATCTTCCACCAACTATTAAGAAATCCCTATTTGCCTAAGCTAGCCAGAGATTCCATTGTCCACAATGAAGAAACCCGACCAACACATGCCCTTAGTCTAGAGTCTTCCCACTCAGCCAGGACCCCCTCTCTTCACCTCCCAGCACCATCCTCCCTTCCCTGGTTACCTACCTCCTAGTCATCCTTCCCAGCTCAGCTCAAGCAGCGCTTCTTTGGGGAAGACTTCCCTCACTTCCTAGCCCTCGGTGGGATTTCTCTGTCACATGCCACAAAGTCCTCCCTTGCCTCTAGGCAACTGTCAGTTTTCCATTATATGTCCAGAGGCAGGACCATTTGATACACATCCATCTGTCCCATTTGACTGCAAGTTTCCTGAGACCAGAGACCATGTTTGTAGTCCTCGGGGTACCCCCTGGCATGGTGCCTGACCCACATAGGCCACTTAGATTACGGACTGGATGAGTACAGGATGTAATCTTATGAATAGTGTACCTTGCGAGACTGCTGCGAGAACTGAAAGGACACACACAAGCGAAGCACAGCATCAGGACCAAAGAAACGCTCAGTTTGGTAGACACACTGTCTAGGACAGGCAACTAGGGGCACGATACCAGCTGCTCGCCTGAGACTGGGGGAATAGCGATGGGCCCAGGAGCTGGAACGGTAGTGTTGTAAAAGAGCCTTCCATATTTATACCCTAGTATATACTAACTGAGACCAAGGGGTCCTGGGGAATATACTAGAAACAAACATCCTTTCCAGCTTTGAAAGGTACTATCTGGGACCAGAAGTTCAATTGGGTGTTTACATGGGAGAGGGTAAATCAGAGGTGCTCCTGTCTACCAAATCATTGTGGGCTACTACCAGGAAAGTTCTGGATACCATAATGCCCATATCTGTGGGGAAAAGCAATGCTGACTCCACAAATAAAATGTGCTCATCTACTTTCATCTAGTCTAACTGACCTGTCGAGCACTATATGGAAGCTAGAATTCTCATGTGTACCAAGTCTACCATTTTTCCTCTCCAGCCACCCTACTACCTCCAAGCATGGATTCTGCAAGGCCTTAAGGCAGCACCCCCAGTGAATCCTAATATTTACTAAATTTTCTTTATCCCATAAACATTCCTCAGTTTCAATGCCAGACACCCTGTTCTTATATCCTGGAATCACCTCCTGTTTCAATGATCCAGTATCTCTTTACTATTCTCATCTTGCAACACAAAGTATTTTTCATGTAGAAGTGCCACCCAGTGAAGAAACCAAGCAACTACTATCACTTTAATTGTTAAGCATGGGTAGATGGTGAGCACCTAAAGACTATAATAAGAGACAGCTAAAAATAATTTAGGCTAAAGAAAAGTAAATTTAAGTATCAACTGAAATAAAAAGTTTCAAAAATAAGGGCTAGAACATCTGAAACAGAATTAGAAGTGGGTGAAGGAAATAAAAAGGAAGAGGCTTGATGTGATGAAAAACAGGGCCTCTTTGTGGTAATAGTGACTAATTGGGTATGTGGGGGGTCCTAGGTAGACTCAGTGAAATAAAACACAGCAAACTTTTTCACCCCCTGGGAGATGTTAAATCTCCAACTACAGTTTGAAATCAAATGTGGAAAGTGTCTGATAAAATAAGACGTCAAGAATAAAGCACTTACATTCCTATAAAATTTATCAAACCAGTTCTTCCTGTTATACACAAAGGCCAACACACATATACTCTTTCCCTCCCTCTTCCTCCTCCTCCTCCTCCCTCTCTTCCCTCAACCCCTTCTATTTCAGTCAGAGGAAGAGAATTTAGCAATGCCAAGAGGTCAACACACACACAATATATTACCATTCACCATCTCTAACAACGGAAGATTTTCCCAGCCCTAACCTCTACCCATAAACTAAGTAATTCAATATTCTGCCCTAAAGATTATACTGTTCCTGGAGGGCCCAGGGTGCTCCAGAACCAAGAGAGGCTGGGGTCCCTAACCTCCTACAAGGGCCTTGGGCACCCAGACCTCCCCCTTCAACCATGCAAGAAGCAATTTTCCACATGCACTGCAGCCTCTCACTCGTCCAAAGGAAAAGAAGATACCAGCTTCTGGTTTCAGACTGGTAGAAATGACAAACCAGTAAAGAACACACTGATAACTCAAAAAAGGGGCATAGGGGATGAAGCAATTTACTGAAAAGGAAACACAAATGACTCATAAATGTAAGATAGTCCACTAATAAAGAGAAATGTTAATTACAAGTACACGGAGATCTCATTTTTCAAAAATGGCAAAGATTGGCAAAGATGCATAAGATTTTTAGCACGTTGCTTTAGTATGGGTATGGGAAAATAAACAGTTTCATATACTGTTGATAAATTTGTGAATTGGTACAGTCTCCAATTTGAAAATCTCTAAAAAATAAAAATGCATAGACATTTCACTCAATTATTCCATTCCTAAGAAGTGATCCTATATATACCTGCAAACATGTATTGCAAGTCTGACTGCAAGTTCCAGATGTTGATCGCAAGGAGCTGATCCATAAATGATTTATGGAAGATGAACACAATAAAATACTATGCATTTTTTTAAAAACAACAAAAAGAGGAGGAGTACTTTATGTACTGCTATAGAATGTTATTAAAGCTTATTGCTAAGTAAATATGCAAGTGCACAGCAGATGTATATTGTATGCTAACCATATGTGCAAGAAGGCCGAACTACATGTTTTGCCCCTATTATATATCACTACATAAGAACACCTATATTCGCTTGCATATGCATAAAATCGTCCTAGAATGATACAAAAGAAGTTTGTCATATTCACTGCCTCTGGGATAGGGAACTGGATGGCCAGCGGAAGAGACGGAAGGGATACTTTTCACTCTCTACACCCTTTTGTATTTTTTTTAATTTTTGACATGTTTAAAATTTTTAATTGCCCTGAAGAACGAGGGTATTTGAAAGCTCACAACCCACGACCCAAAACAAAACAAAAGCAGGGTGGTGTTTGCTGTATGATCTGAAACACGCAAGCAGCACCTTACTGTGCCTTCACTGCAGCCCAGTGAGGAGGGCGTCCTTAGGTGGTTGCTCAGCTCCAGCCACTTATGGGAACATCCACGTGGCTTTCTTCAGTGGTTCATCAGCCCACTGGTTAGACTACAAGATGTGGAGAAGAAAAATGGCAGGAGCAAAATGTGGAGTGGCATTATGCTGAGGTATGCACAGGGGCACTTTGCAGAGGACAAAGTCACAAGCCCTCAGATAAGGGGAGAGGGTAAAGATTCCAAAGGAAGGGGAAAAAAAGCCCCAGACTTCACTAGAACAAAGCAAAACAAATAACAAAACAAAACAACACAACTCAGGCCAAATGACCCTGAAGGAGACCTCCTTGGCCTGACCTGCCACATAGGTCACTTCCCCGGGACAAGCACTAGGTAGGAAAACCAGAGTGGCTGAGACAGTACTGAGTCCGCCCCACTTGCCGACCTGCTTCTTTCTTCTCCACACTCAGAGCACCGACGTGCTCAGGACTCGCCTCTGCGCCACCTCATTCAATCCCATCCCAATCTTCCAGCCCAGCCCCTACTCCTCTTCGCCCCCCAGCGTCCTAGTCCCAACCATCCAAAAAATACCCCTCACACCATACAAAGGCCTCCCAGTGCAGTGACAGCCTCCCAGAAAGTCTACTTCTTCCTGTTCTCATCAAAACTCCTACAGCGAACAACTTACTCGCAGTGACTGTCAATTCTCTTAGGACTTCTGCCAACAAACACACCAACAGAGCCTCGGGGATCATTTCTTTCAGCATCCTTTACACACTTCTTTTCTATTTACAGCCATCCCAACTGGATGCGTGGAGCAGAGATAATCTGCTTCTGGACCTATGTAACTCCAATGAAGTCCACGGCAGGACGGGGCATGGCTAGAAACTGAAATTGAGCAAGAATGAGGCAGGGAAAGGAGACAACGAAGTTCAATAAATGGTTTTCAACTTACAGACTTTTAGATTAAAACCATGGCTGCCTAGCAATGTGTAACAATGTCTGCCTATTCATTAGACAACTCCCACCACAAATACAGCCCAAAGCTGCAAGGGAGATGACAGGGTGATAAAGCTCTCTAAATTCTGTTTATCACTATCTTAATAGTCTTTGAGGTAATAAAGACAAGGGAGTATTGAGAATTTACCCCAAAAGACTGTTCATCCCTTTAGAAAGAGAATAAAATATGACAGCATGTATATTTAGGGTGCAAAAAGTGAGTATGTTTTGATTTAAAATAAAGGACAAATTGTTTTCTAGTGCGATCTGCCTAGAAGGATATTTCATCTGCCAAACCTGTATCCCTAAAGTCAGGTAAAAATATATGCCATATGTTTTATATGTAAATATATACAAATACACATATATGAATACCTATATTTATTTATATGTGCATAAAATATTCCTGGAATGACACAAAAGAAACAGACAACATCAGTTGACTCTGGAATGTGAAACCGACAAAGCCTGAAGGCCCATCCCTCTGGCTTAGTTTCACAGATAAATGAGATGAGTAATGAAACATTTTTTAAGAACGAAAAAATTGGTAGCTTTACATGTACAAGAAATATTAGAAAATTCTCAAACTTACTGTCATCATGATATGGGGGGGAAAAGTGTACATGAATGAAGACAAAGGAGAAAACAAAGCAAGCAAAAGACCGGATGAAGGGTAAGATTCCCACACAAAGGACACTGAGCACTGGGGAAACAGCAGTAGCTCTGTGTGGCCAGGGAGTGGAGGGGGTGGGGGGAGAAGTGAGCTATTGTGGCTGAAAAGGTAACAGGTAGGTGTAAACAGCAGGGCCCTGAGGGCCATGTTGGGAAGTAGGTGCTATGCAGAGAGCCGTGGGCAGGTCTCAATCAAGGGAGTAGGGTGACCAGATAAATATTTTTAAGCCTATTTTTATATTCAGTAAGCATAATGGATTTGAAGAGGGCAAGAGCGGAGGCAAGGAAAAAGAGTGAGAGGCTGACAGAACAGATTCAGTGACAGAGGAGGATGGCCCGAACCAAGGAAGGGCAGGGGAATGGACAGGTAAGAGAGGCATTTAGAAAGTGAAATGGTCAGGACCTGGTAATTAAGTGGGCAGAGGGGGCAAGAGAGGAGTCAAAGATAGTGACCAGCACTCCGGCCTGTGCTGACAGATGGATGGAGACAGGAATGGAAGGGTGAAAGCTGGTTCTGTGGGAAAGACAGGCTGAAGTCACAGGGGACATCTGAGCGAAGATGTCTGGCAGATGGAGATATGTGGTCATAAGCTTCCGTACAGCTAAAGAGGAACAGAGCAAGAAGTGGACCCAGGCATCGCCAACATGTGAGGTGCTGGTGGAAGAAGAATGGAAAAAGAAGATTAGGAAGGGGTAGTCAGAGAAGCAGGAAGAAAACCAGGAGAAGATGGCATCATGGGCACCAAACAACGAGAGCATGTTAAGACCGTGGTTAATGTCAAAAGCTGCCCAGGGGTCAATGGAGGAAGGACTTAACCCAAAGCGGTTTCTGGCAACCATGGCAAAAACAGAGGGCAGTGCAGTACAGTGGGAGCCAAGGGGGCAGTTCTAAATCCTACACCAGCAAATTACAAATGACTACAGTCTAGACGGTTAGGATACTTTGTGAAAAGGAAACCACAAAATGACTTATAAACACATGATAATAAGTGAGTCAGAAAGAAGACTTAGTATTTCTTTACAAATCACTGTCAACCCTCCACCGATACAGGATAAGGTCAGTATCTGAAATTTCAAGGGGAGAAACATCTAACACTGAACAACAAAAACAACAAAAAAACCCGGAAATTCATAAAATACTAAGCAAAAAAAGGATTCATTCCAATATTTGGGTACTGAATAAGCATCTCTAAAATGCCAAGCTCATGAGCTGCAACAGCACTGGCCCAGAGTCCCTAAAAACCTCCCCCAATACCCACAGACTACCCCTCTTCCAATCATGAGGCCACAAAGGAACCTAGGAGGCGGCAAGGTTGCCATCAGCACATTAATATGGCAATGTGAGGGGAAGGAGTTACCCTAGTCTCGTCTAACACCAGGCCCAATCCATATTAATCCCCTACCACCAAAAACCTTCTCTTCAGATCCCCTCACCTGCATGGCTAATTCAGGTTGGCATTTTTCTTTCTAGATATAGAGTCTAGCCAAACTAAGTTGATAAGCATAAGGAAGAAACCTAGGAACAAAAGCAAAAAAAAAAAAAAAAAAAAAAAAAAACACCACCACCACCACATCAGCCATAAAAACCACAAACTGTGCTGTCTAAAGGAAGGCCCCTTGTTCTCATCTTAAAGAGAAGGCAATGCTCCAAACAGGAGGGGGCAGGGTTTCCACTGATGTCAAACAAACATTAAGGGAGTCAGAGGCTGTTGCAGATTATTACAAAGGACTGTTAAATCCATTCCAAGTCATTCATGTTATAGAAAAGAGAAGAACATGCCCGCAGTCACATAGAGTTTGGCCAGACCTGCACAAGAACCCATCTAGTTTCTTCTGGACAATACTGTAAGTCCTTCTAATGGCCAACTACTGCCAAATACTCATGTCCAGCCCCGGCTCTCCCCCCTAGCTCCAGAGCCATATCTCCTACCGTATCTTTGACCCCTCCTCTTGACTCTCCCAAAAGCTCAAATCCCAACCTCTAACACTGAGCTCATGATCTTTTCCCACTACTATCAAGACCAGTTTTTTATCCAGGGCTTCTTAGCTTAGCAAATGATGTTACCATCCATCTGGTTCCTGAGCCAGACTAAGAAATCCTGTCCTGTGTCTGAACTCCAACCTTATTGCTTCCTAGCTGTGACTTTGGGCAGATTAAGTAAGGTCTTTAAATCTCAGGTTTTATCATCTAAAACACGGGATAACAAAGCGGACACCCAGGACTCTGAGATGGTGTCATCCATACCACTGAAGGAGAAGCAGCTCATAGATGCCAAGCTGGATACTGATGCAGGATTTCACCCCTAAAGGCACTGCTGGAGCATTTCAAAAAGGCTACTACCAGTATTACAACAAGCACGTCCATGTCAAGAAACGGGGCTTCACTGGGATTTCTATAGTGTGGACGGCTTATGTGCTTTTCAAATACTGTCATTGTTACAAGGAACTCCAACATGAGCTGCTAGGCAAGTACCACTGAAGAGGGCCCAGTGTGGAGGCACATTCTGCATTCCTGACCATGGCCTGTGCCTGGCACCCTTGAGTCCTTTCATACTCTAGTTGAGAATTAAGGAGAACTGGTATATGGGGTGCGGGGGGGGGAATGGGATAACAGGAATTGCCTCATAAGGCAACTGTGAGCACTGAAGGGAATGATGTGTATAAAATGCTAAGCCCTAGAAAATAGTGTTGTACATGCAGTTCCCTCTATATTCTTGCCTACTCCCCATTCCCATCCCCTGACCTGGTTAACACCTACAAATCCTTCTCATTTCAACTCAAAGTTGACTCTCCACTAAAAGCCTTCCTTGATTGGCCCCTACCTGCTAAGGTAAGTCATAACTGCACCCCCTACGCTGTTTCTCAGCCTCAAAGCACAGTGTAATTTCCATTCACAACACATATCAGAATGACATATTTATTTTGCATGGTTTATTGGCCACCTCCTCCAATTGCCTAGAAGACCCCTGAGGGAAGGGACTGGGACTGTTGCACCTCCAGAGTACTTAGTAAACGTCAGTTAAATCAAGTGCCCAAGAAGCAGGTCTATCAGCAGGAAACATAGATCCAGAGATTAGAAGAGGAGTCACAGGACACCAAGTAAGAACACGTGGCATCCCCCAGGGGACTAGGTACAAAGGATCTCGTGAGCCCTATCTGACCCACTGCAAAGGCCATGATTTCCTGCTTGTGTGAGCATCATTCTAACAGTTCACGATCAGGACCCCACAGCACTACGATAAACTCTGCACAGACATGCACAGCACATCCTGGAGAACCTTCTAGGTGCATCCCAGTCCCTCCAATCCCTCTTACTGTAAGCCATCATCCCATAGCAGATGTGATTCTTATATTTAAAGACACATATGGTTTTACCACAGGACCTCTAAACACAACCAACTACGACATCTGGAGCCCAGCTAAAGAAACAGCTCTTTGTTCCAACTTGGAAGTGAAAGTGAGGTCTTCTGGACGTGCAGAGAATGGTATGCTGGCCCTCCAGTATGGTACTAGTAAGGGATTTTCAGGAATAATTTTTACTACACCCAATGCTTATTTATGTACCAAGTTCAGAACCTAGCCTCCCTATTATATGGACCTCTAATGTATAGTAGAGGTATTTTATATAGTAGAGATGTGTAGTAAAGTATTTTAAAGAGCAGATTTTGACACTGAGGCAGGCCTGGTTTCAAATTCTGTTTCTTCCACTTACTAGTAACAAATAAAACTTTAGACCCATTACCTGACCTCTCTCAGCCACAGTTAACTCATCCATGCTAATAGATATAACAGTACCCAGAGCTTATAGTTGTAGGAAGCACTAAATATCAATACACAGCATACGGCTAAATTATTATCCCTAACAAAGTTCTTTGTAAATGGACTACCACCTTAGAAGATAAAGATCTGTCCGTAACACAGTTCTGGGCCTAACAGAGTACCCATTCCCAGAGGGTATTCAGTGAACACCATAATCTTCCTTAGAAGGTCCTTTAGTGATCCTTCTTTCTAAGTTGGACACTGACAAACCGCCCAACGGGAAAGCCAGTTTTTTTGTAATTCCTCTCATGCAGACACACACACCAACACGCACACATCCTTTTTTGAGAATAGGACTTACCCAGCACAGGACTCAGATACTGCACAAGATAACAGTTGCAGATACCAAAAAAAAAAAACAAAAAAAGAGTTCTTTATCCAAAAGAAAACACTGGAGAAAGGAAAGCTGAAATTTTCTAGGCCAGGAGAAACTGAGACATCACTTGGGTTTCTGTCATAATATTACTATCTATTATGTATAAGAAGTCGTAGTTGCTGCCACTTATAAAATAACTGTTCTCCAAAAGGCATGGACTAGGCACTGAGAGAGAATGCATAAGAACTACCTCTGCCTTGCAAAAGCGTGCAATATAATTGGAGGCACGAAACAAAGGGCAACAGCTAAGTATGCACTGAATAAACAGTAATAAAGAATAAGACAGAAATAAGATAGGCTGTTTCAGAAAAAAAAATAACACACTCCTGAGGGAGGTGCCTAATGACTAAGTAGATAGAGGTGGAAGGGCATTTTAGACATACAGAAGACCAAGAACCAGCTTGAATTAGTCTAGAGACTCTGAGAAAGGGTAGAAACACACATTACAAAAAATATTTAAGGAAAACGGGTGCCTGGCTGGCCTGGTCAGTAGATTGGGCAATTCTTGATCCTGAGGTCATGAGCACAAGCCCCACATTTGAATAGAGCTTACTTTAAAAAAAAAAAAAAAAAAAAGATTTACACCAATATACAAGCACAGAACAATAAGTGCAATATATGCATAAGGGGGCAGTTTTATATCTTCTTTGAGAAAAAAAAAAAAGGCAGCCCATCCAAAAGCCATGTCCCCAAAGTCTCCCACTGGCATAACCCCACATCACTTACCCGAATAAGGGAAGCCTGATGGCGAGGGGGCTTGGCTCCTGGGGCCCCCGACGAGGGTCCTTCAGGTGGAACAAGGGGCTGTCTAGCTTCATAAGGAGCTGAAAAAGCAGGGGGAAAAGTCAGCACAGTACAAAAAGATCCCACCCAAAAATTATTTCACACTCAAACTGAGACTGCCTGCTCATCAGAGAAGAATTAGCAATGGAATTAGAGTTTATGTACATAGGGCCACCTTGTACAAACAAACTTGGGTGCAATCTAAAGCCATTTAACCGATTCATGAAAAGACAGGAAAATATTTGCATCACGTTGAGATTAGGAATAATATGAAGGGTGGAGTGGTAAGAACCTCAATTGGAATAGAAAGCAGTAACAATCATCAGTAAACTGCCATATCCTAAATGCTCAAATTCTAAGTACCAGGTAAATTCTACATACACCTGCCAGTCTCAAAGTCTTTCATTCATCATCCATCATCCAAAGAAGAAAAAAAATACAGATTTTGAACACTAAGAATCAATACTACCATTTGTTTTCAAAAATAAATGGCACAGTCTTCTTTTCCTTATCGGAAAGAATGTAAAACCAAGTAGAGGAAAAAAACCAAAAAGGAATAAATGTATTTTATATTTACTACTTTATCTTTCAAAAACCAACGTAAAAATAATTTTGGTGACTTTAAGTTTTTAAGCCACAAAAACAAAGGCCTTTTTTCACCCTATTTCCAGAATATTTCATAATGACCTTGCCTGTATGGTAGGAAAACAGTTAAACACACCAGGTAGTATTCAGCTCCAACAGAAAGGAGAAATTATCACCCAAGATGAAATCATTTGTGATGAACATTTCTGGTTAACAATTTGAGGTTTTGGCAATACATCAAGAAGCAGAGTGCTTGCTTCCTCTAGCTGCCTAATAAGTAACATTAGGCAGAGCATGCGGAGGAGCCTGTTACGGCACCACCCTCGGCATCCCCCAATCACCTGAAAATAAAGGAGGTAGAAGAATGGCACATCAAGAAGAGCAGACCACTCTTGGGTTCACATCTGCTTTATGTATGTATTTCCTCCAAGAAACTGGAACACAACACTCTAACACACTTAAAATACATTAAAACATCAAAAATCATCATTACCTGGCAAAGCAGTAAGCAGATTTTCAGACCCTGCTAAGAATAAAAATATCAAAAACTGCAAAAGACACAAACGCTGGAATACATAATCCAAATGTTAAAAGAACAGCCTCTGCTGGTAGGCAGCTGGTAATCTTTCAAAGAAGGATTTTTAAGATCATTCCATTTTGACAGAACACTGAATAAAACTCAGTGCCAGAGGGTCTGAACACAGTAAACTGTACATGGTTGGGATACTAGTGGTCACGAGCATCCCCTGGGGGAGTGACCCTCCATGCCTCTGGCTCCCCTCAGAGGGAGGGAGCTTCTACTACATGGGAGGAACACATATGCGAGGAAGCCACCTGGCCCATGGCTCTAGTCCCTCACCTACAAGGGCCTTCCCTTGGAAGAGATGGACATACCTCATCAGTAAGGCCTGAACAAAGACTCGGCCACATGGGGAATCACTTCTGGAAAGGCCTGGCCTCAACAGCAGATCTCTTCCTACTCCCATGGGAAGCCTGGGATGGCCAGGCCTGCCTGTGACTAGAAAGGTGAGCAGACAAAGCCCATGTGGTCACAAATCTAAAACGTGTGCTCTGATCAGCTCTGTCAGTATCAGAACTGATCATCAGACCATCATCAGTCTGACTCTTGTCTCACTCTCAGCTGGATCTCAATTCAGAACGTAAAAAGGTGTTACTTACTGCCTCTACTCTCCTTCCTCCCAAATATAACCTGGAAAATGCAACTCAATGCAAAAGAAACAATTCTCAGATCCTCTTACAAGAGGCTTCATAAGCAACTAGTTCATAAGGAACTCTTTCTCCAAAGGGAGGAACCCTAAAGATTTCATCACTCTGAGATTCAGTGTCAAACCAGAAAGGGGACCACTAGCAAATGCACAGTAAAGACTCTACATCTGCCATCAACCCAATGAGAATTTCAAGAACACTTAAATGCATCAAAAACAAAACAGGTACCGGATTCTCAAAGTACAAAAGAAAGTACTAAGCAACACTTGAGTACTTATGATGTGCCAGGAACTATGTTAGGCACAAGAGGTTTATGTAACATTCCTTGTTTGATCCACAGGGCAAACCTCTGAGGCAAATGTCCTTCCATTTTACAGATAAGAAAAACCAAAGAGGGGCGCCTGGGTGGCTTAGTCGGTTAAGCGTCCGACTTTCGCTTGGGTCACGATCTCACGGTTCGTGGGTTCGAGCCCCGCGTCGGGCTCTGTGCTGACTGCCAGCTCAGAGCCTGGAGCCTGTTTCAGTCTGTGACTCCCTCTCTCTCTGACCCTCCCCTGCTCATGCTGTCTCTCTCTGTCTCCTAGAAATAAATAAAACATTTAAAAAAAAAAGAAAAGAAAAACCAAAGCTCTGAAAAGCGATATACCCATAGTCACACAGGCTAGAAATGCAGGCCCACCGAATCTACCTTTAGACCCAAGAGACTGACATCACAGCACATGCTCTTCAGAGAATACATTCCCAAAATCCTAGAAGATACGTAAGATAAGATGTGTAAGAAAAATCAGAACAGGTATCTTGATACAGAGATAAGACCTTAGGTATCAGAAGAAACAGGTAAGATTTGAAAGTACTTGCCTCTGGAGATCAGAAATAGGTTAAGAAGGAAGGAGAGCAGTTGTTTTCACTATAGGCATTTACATTTTTTTTTTTAACTATATGGTTGTATTACTGTGATTTCAATGTTTTTTAAATATGGGTAGCAGTATCTGCTTCTAAGGGATTACTAAGAAGAAAATAACACACATAAAGATCATGCCCGGTGCACAAGTCTCACCCACTGAACACGAGCTACAGCTACATCCAGCAGAGGTTAGAACAGCAGGAGCCAAGAGAGAAGGTGAAGAGAGGCTCTGAATCACACTGGTCTGGAGACACCCAGTCTGATTTAAAACATACTCACATACATCCCCACTAGCCAGGAACCATGGCAGAATCTTGGACAGGAAAATGACTCCAGAGAAATGTATTCCTAGAAAATTATTCCAGCAGCAAAACTCCTTTCTGAAAAGGCATAAATTAAGAATAACTCTAGAATGCTTAGTGCCAGAGGCACTAAGATTTAACAGGTTTCAGATATGCCACTGTGTAGAACAAAAGGAAGATGGAGTACAGGAAAGAGAATCCTGGGTTTGTCAGGTTGGTTGATGGCACGGTAAAGACAACAGAGAGTTTAGAAAAACAGATGGAAAAGAGCATGGAGGCCTTAAGAAAAACTGAGTTCTGAAAACATGGAGAGAAAGAGAATGAAGACATGTGGGATTCTCTTACTTCCTGACCTAACAATATAGGACAGAAAAGGAAGCAAACAAGAAAGGAAATCCTCTGGGGGAGAATCTACAGACACTATAAAAATAAGAGTGAATAAGCTATGAAGTGAATATTATCAAGTAGAAGCAAAAATCACAAGATTGAACCAAGTTGCAGATAGAAAAACTCTCCCTTCCTTTGACTTAGACAGATGGAGGAGTCTAAATGGCAGTACCTATAAACATTTTATTTCTGAATGACCTTGTTCACAACTGCAGGGACCTAACAGACTCCTAATCAATGGCTAGACCCAAAAAACTCAAACTCTTTGAGAAACAGGGAACTAACTGTTCAGACTCCTCTCTACGGGTGTGCTGTCCAAAGAAGAACCCTCTGAAACGGTATCTCATCAAATTTAAGGTTCATGATACAGGAGAAAAACCTGTATCTTAGGAAACAATGTTCCAAGAACAAAAGAGTGACCACAAGGAAATGTCTTCATATCTAATGGAATGATCACAATTAAAAACTCTGAAGAAAAGGAAACCACTGAGAGTGCCAAACGCCGGCAAGGATCACTGAACTCTCATACATCGCCAGTGGGTATACACAGCCACTTTGTAAAACTCTTTGGCAGTTTCTTATACCCCTTCCCTAAGGTACAAAAATTCCACTCCTAAATGCCAGGGAAATGACAACAGACGTCACAAAAAGATTACAAACAAAATGTCCGCTGTAGCCTTACTCATAACAGCCAAACACTGGAAACAACCCAAATGTCCATCAACAAGAGAATGGATCATCAAATTGTGGTACATTCACACAACGAACACTACTGAGTAATAAGAAGGAGCAAACTACTGAGACACATAACAATATGGATGGATCTCAACCACTAACACTAAGGGAAAGACAGCAGACACATAAGAGGAATTTTTCAAGATGATTCCGTTTATACCAAGTTCTAAAAGAGGTGAAACTAATCTAAGGTGATAAAAATCAGAACAGTCCTCACATTGGGGACCAGGGAGTGACTGGAAAGGGGCATCTCTAGGGTGATGGAAATGTTTGTTTGCTTTTTAGACAAAGTGCACACCCAAGTCAGGGAGAGGAGCAGAGAGAAAATCTTAAGCACCCTCCATACTCAGCACAGAACCTAACGTGGGCCTCAATCCTAAGACCACGGGATCATGACCGGAGCCAAACTCAAGAGTCAGATGCTCAACTGACTGAGCCACCCAGGCGCCCCGGAAATGTTCTATTCTTGATCAAAGTGGTAGCTGCACGGATGCAACCATTTGTCAAAACTCCAAAACTTGGCGATTTTTAAATATGTGCATTTTATCATTTAGAGAAAATAAATAAGAATGAAGACATGGACAACCTTGACAGAGGCAGCTAAGAGTCAAGGAAGATGGAGAGAAGCAGGTAGCATCCTTGCCAATGGGGGGAATGGAAACCCAATTTGAACGGAATGAGGAAATAGAGCAAGAAGTAGAGAGTGAATACAGACAAGTTCAAAGGAATAGGCAAAAAAAAAAAAAAAAGTGACGAACCTGGCAATATGCTGACTCAGTAGAACAAAAAATGACTCACCTGTGAATTAAAAACAAAAAAAAACAGGCACCATGCCAGGCATAAAACTCCGATGTCCAAGCCCAAATAACATTAAGAATCAAAAAGAACTCCAGTTCTAAAACTTAGGGAAACCAGGCAGGACAGACTAAAAGGAAAAGAATTCTCTTGTTTCAGACCCCAGTGGGACATTCAAGTTTTAGGAGAGTGATTTTTTGTTACTATCCCTTAATAACATCATCTTGCATTTACATAGGGCTTAATTTCCAGTCGCACTTTATACTTGTGTTCTCGCTAATCCTCACAACACCCCGATAGAATGCTGTTACCCCATTTTAAAAGAGGAGAGGAAACCATGGTTCAGAGCAGTTCAGTGGCTTGCCCAAGGTCACATACCTAGCTAGTCACATAAACCCACACCTTCTGATTCCCATCAAAAGATCTTTACATTATGCCATTGCTGCTCCTCTCTACAAGATTACAGCCTCTCCGTAGCCTGGCACACATTTTTATCTGTGTCCCTCTAGAACTCACCACTATTTTCATCACAGCAAAACCCTGCAGAAACTGGGTCATTTTCAAATACAGCCCAAAAAATACAAGGATAACCGATTCTAGAATACCTTTCATTGGTTCTATCTTAAAGTACGAGCCTGAGCCCCAGGAGGACAAGGCGCTGCCGCGAGTTTATGGAGCTTTAAGCACTGCAGGCGAGGCAGCCAACTCTGCAAGTCATCCTCGGAACAACTAACGTACCTTACAACTAACGTGGCCGGCACAGCGTATGGGTGAGCAAGCAGGCGACCCCACAACTGGGCACGCCACACACCTCCAGCAAAATGCTTCCCCTACCATTTTCTTTATCCTTATTCTCAAACACAAGAGCGAGATATTTTCATTCACACGATCTGTCTTTAAAGGTTGAACCACCTCTTTTGCTTTTGCAGAGTTTTATTTTTAAGTAATTTCAGAAAAGCCATTGTTATATAAACATGTTTGGAATGTCTTCTGAAAGGAACAATTCCAAAACAATATAAACCTTGAACATGCTACATTCCCATGTAATGAAATCTATATACGAATGATTAAATCATCTAAATCAATTACAAGTCGAAGCTAGTTTGTAGGATAGGGCACAAGGCACTACTAGGATACACTTCATCATAGTTTTTTAAAAAGCCTTGCTTGAGTACAAAATTAAATTGAGCCATGTTTCCAAAGACAGAGGTAATTAAGTCAGGAAATTCAGCAGCTGGTGGCATTGCTGCCAGATAGATTAAGGAGTCTGTAGGACACTGCCTGGGACAGCTGGACAAGATCGCCTCTTACCTGGATGCATCTGCTCCGAGCTGCTCCGCAGTTTGCCGTAGGCATGGCTCAAGGACACCCTCTGGTAATGAGGCGGAGAAGAAGGAGGGGAGGCGAGGGGTGACATCGTGGGAGACTGTGTTTCCTGCTTCAAAGGAACCAGAGCAGAGTTCAGAGGCAATCACTCGAGAAGCCTGGTGCTCTGAACCGCAGTTACGAAGTATAATGCAACTCTACCGCCGGTGAGACAGCTGATTTCACAAATGGGAGGAAATGTTTTCTCAAAAAGACGGTTTGGTTAAAATGCAGTGTCTGAGGATTCAAGTCTCCCAGAGAACGAAGTCCTGCCAGCACTCAGTTCCCTAAATTACTAAAACTAGTATGAAATGCTTTCAGTTATTCCACTAGTATTTTCCTTTGGAAAATGGAAGACAATGATCACATGAAACAGCATACATACTCCCCAAATCTGATCTCTTTGTGGATAAATTCAATTTTCATTTGTTTCTAATAAAGGCTCCTACTTCCTGGATTTACACTTATCAAGTCTTCCAGCAAATGTGGATATTAAAAATACACACTTAAAATGCTTAATGCTAAATGTTGCTGGGGTTTACTATACCAGAGTAAAATGCCAGCTTTTTCTTTTTCACACTGGGGGATTATGAAACAAATCATTATAGACAAACCACTCCTAAACACAAGGATGGAGGCTTAATAAGCTACAGTTCAAATCTCAGTTAAAATGTGAATTTGAGGTAGGACTCTAGCAAAGCAAACAACCTTACTCTGCTACTGGGTTTCTTCCTCTTTTTTTAATGCTACCAATAAACTGGTAACTTTGGAGTACCCAAATAACAAGGAAACAGTACTTTAATCAACATGCAGACTACATAGGTGCTCTTAGTCTTAAAAAAATGCAATCTGAGATACTCTCCTTCAAGAAAAAGAAAAGAATTTTTGAAGTGTGAGCTCACACCAGCAGATGGGGTGGGCGGAGCATAAACCTACCCTCAGGTCAAAGGATGTGTCCTCCTCAATCATGCAGCCTGGAATGGGCCTAGAAAGTCCCCAGAGTATCAACCATCTTGGGACAGCAGACCCTCATTCCTCTCCAAATGCTGGTAGGAAAACATGCCAGACTGCTGACTGAAGGTTCCTATACCCCTTTACATGTAGAACCCTGAAGAACTCGTTTAAAATGTTACAGAATTATGAAATCAACAGTACACAGAGTTATTTAACAGGATGTGCTACATACCTCACTTGGCTATAAATATAAAACTTCTGCAGCAACACCTCATATATCCAGCATTATCAGGGTGAGCCATACATATTAGGTTTTCAACTTAATCCTTTATTACACATTGCATTTAAAAAACATTTTGACTCATCTTCCTAAAATAGGATAAATTTCTTGGTCTTATAGAAGATACTATATTCAATATAATTTGACTTTTCTGCATGATTCAGTATTTTTATTAGAAGGATGAGCTGTACCTTGATGCCCGCAGGGTTCACTAATACATATGACTATTTACCTCTTTCTTGATAGGCTTACTCTTCTGCAATTTTATACTTTTACCTCTACCAATCACCACCTAACCACTGCAATTAGTGTTCTAATTTTCAAAGGCCATCCTCTCTTCTCTTGTCCCTAACGTGCTAACTGTGTAATGGCAGCATTTCCCAACATGGCATCCTTAACATGCTCCACAAGGAAGGATTCTCTGGTGAAACAAGTTTAGTAAACACAAATCTCCATGTCTCTTTACAGCAGGACTTCTCAGGGCCTTGAATTTGCTAATGAGCATGGTGACTCTCCAAGCCTGAGGATGTAGTCCTTCACCCAAGGATACAAAGCAGTATTCTTCAAATATATTGAACCACAGAAACCTTTTCTCCAAACTTTTTTGTGAGAGAGAGCATCTATTAAAAACTCCTAGGGGCGCCTGGCTGGCTCAGTCAATAAAGCCCCACCAGGTTGGACATAGAGTTTACTTTAAAAAACAAACAAAAAAAACAAAAACAAAAAACCAGAAGTTCCATTTTAAAGAACCCACTTAGAAATGCTGATTAAAGAAATCAAATAAGTGTATTAAATCATAGCCTTGGGGCGCCTGGGTGGTTCAGTTGGTTAAGCATACGACTTCAGCTGAGGTTCAAGTCATGATTTCATGGTTCATGGGTTTGAGCCCGAGGAACTGTGCTGACAGCTCAGAGCCTGGAGCCTGCCTCAGATTCTGTGTCTCCCTCTCTCTCTGCCCCTCCCCCACTCACACTCTGACTCTCTCTCAAAAATAAGTAAACATTTAAAAATAAAAAATAAATCAGTAGCCTTACTTTGGACACAATTCTACATTCAAGTAAGCTCTAAAGGGTGTATGGGTGGCTATACTTCAGCTTCTTTTTCTCGCTACAAGGAAACTTGACTGGCTTCCTTCCAAGTCTATAATTGTATCCCAGATGGTGAGATTTGCTAGAAGCCTGACAGTAGATATGAGGCACTGCTATGTGAGGTTTCACTGTCAGAATCAAATGGACACCCCTGATCAGGCTGTTTACCTGTTTATCCTCATCGTCCATTCTTTTGAAGGTATTTTTTTCTGTGATTAAATATGGAATCTGAACCTTAGTTCCATGCAGTTCAGCCGGATTCCCAAATCGTATTTCAGCTTCGGTCTTTGACATCATAAAGCGAGGCAGTGGCAGTTCTTTAGGACCAGAATCAGAGGAGCTCAAGTGAGACTTTATTTTAAAACTGTGAAAAGCAGAACTCAATGGCCAAAAGATGAATCACTTTTGAGGAAAAATTCCAGAGCACTAAATATAGATTAAATTTTTATTTTGACACAATGAAGACTCCGATAATAATGTCATGATAGAAAAATGCTCCAGTTTTACCAAGGCATTCTGGCTTAACATTTTTAAATGCTGTCAAATCATCACAGAACATGTTCAGGTTTTGGATTCATCTCCCACCTCAGCCTTTAGCCCAGCACCAGCTAAAAGGCTGTGATACTGTGTAAACACAAAACATGGCAAACGAAGCAGGAAAAACCTATGTAACACACATTATATGTCAGACACTATATTAATATCTGCAAATGTTTATTTTTGAGAGAGACACAGAACATGAGCAAGCGTGGGGCAGAGAGAGAGAGAGAGAGAGAGACTAATCTGAAGTGTCAGATTCTGTAGAATCAGAAGCAGGCCCCAGGCTCTGGGCTGTCAGCACAGAGCCTGACACAGGGCTGGAATTCATGGAGCACAAGATCATGACCTGAGCCAAAGCAGTAGGCTTAACCAACTGTGCCACTGAGGTGTCCCCTGGGTGAAAGTTTTTCACCCTATGTCATTCTTTACAGAATTTTCACGCTCAATCTGCAATGATCTTTTCATGATGGAATAAGGAAAATGGTATCAAGTTAGAGCAATCAGTCCAACGTTCAGCCAGATTCTACTGTCAAAACCATTAGCCACACTCACAATGCTACAAAGAGTTGAAATGCAACAGTCTGGAATATTTCCTTATCTTTCAAATATCTGATAAAACTATTCTGAAACAGAAATGATGCTTTGGCACACTTCTAGTTCTCAGTGCAGCAAATCACACACAATCACACAACACAAAGAACCCCCAAAATGGGGATAATATTTATGGATTATGCATAATGATTTGCATCTGTATCCATTGTTCAGGATAATACTCATCACTGTGCCTCCGCACTTCCATCAGCTCTCCATTCCAAACACAGCTGCACTTCCAATGACTGATGCCGTGCTAAAGCCAGAAAACGTCTTAGCAACAACAACCAAGTATCCCAGCTCCCCAGGCAAAGAAGGTCCCTAGTTCTCTAATATCCACATTGTGTTTATTTTTAGTTGCTATGTCCGCATTTGATTCAAAGAAGTAGGCAATATGACAAATCCCTGCATGATCAATCAGCCAAAGGCCCAAGAGACATAAGTAGAATGAGCAATCTGGAAAATTAAACCAGGACTCTCCTCTAAAAAGAAGATGGCCACCATTTTAAACATTTTAACATTTCCCAAACTCGGCAGCTCTCCAGTACTCAAGGCAGGAATGGACTTCAAAAGAAAAAAAGGCAGAAGAAAAGAAAACCTAGATTCTTAGTAAATCAGATATAAGCTAATCCCATGGTTCTCTTCTCAGAAAGGTATTTCTTTCAGTTCAGTCTGCAAAAAGGATATAAAAAGATGGAACAAGCTCACATAAAATGATCTGCACCCTGATAGCCCATGAAAGGATGACTCTACTTCCAAACACTACTTGAAGGAGAAGAGAAGTAAACACCCACATCTGTAAACCCCCGATCGGTGTTTTACTGGTGTTCAACAGATAATTCTAGAAACAAGAGAATACAAACACAAGAAGACAAGTATCAACTATTATTACACAAGGACTCCCAGATACCCTTTAGAACCCTGTCACTTCACACACTGTCTTCCTTCCCTGGCTATGGCATTTCTCCAGAACTATTCACCTGGCAAAGAACCTCTCTCCTCCAGACAGCTACCAAACAGCTAAACACAAAATACAACTGAATTTCTCTTGTACTTTCTTCACTTATGTGGTTTTAAATAACACTCACTTAACAGAGTGTAACCATCCATGATAATAATCATATCACTAAAAGTCTTAATGAAGGTGCTATCTCCCTTACACTGTTCCAAGCTTTCAAAAAGGGCAAAGTAAAACTCTAGGCTGTAAATATTAAGTCTAAATGTTCTGTAGTCATATGGACACCATATTTAATAGTCAAACTTCATTTGAAAGCTAATCAATAAAGTATCTGCTATCCAGTGATTTATGTCAAGTAATCACAGGAGAAGAGTCGCTTATAGTAGTTGATTAGAATCTTTTCTCCCAAACGGAACTCAGTTAACACAAGGAAATAAAGAGTTCAAATTAAAGGTTTATAGGGGCCAAGGAGACAATGAGTGCCGCCATCCAAGGTGGCAATTTGTTTCATAAAGCTTAGGTTGTAGTCTTTGAACACAGAAACACTTCGTATATTAAATATAAATGACTAAGTTAAGTGTCCAACTTCGGCTCAGGTCATGATCTCACGGTTCGTGGGTTTGAGCCCAACGTCGGGCTCTGTACTGACAGCTAGCTCAAAGCCTGGAGCCTGTCTTCAGATTCTGTGTCTCCCTCTTTCCCTGACCCTCCCCTGCTCATGCCGTCTCTCTCTCTCAAAACTAAATAAAACATTAAAAAAAATTTTTTTAAGTAAAATGTAGTCTTACTAAAACAATAAGTTACATTTAATGGAAAATACACTGCTTGAGTTTTTAAATTTTAAGTAATTTACATTAAATTAAAATTTCAATTTCTCAGTCAACACTAACCAGATTTCAAGCCCTTAACAGCCAACCATATGTGGCCAGTAAGTACTATATTAGCACATTGCCTGATTTTATACTCGCAACAACCCTGTAAGTCAGGTACTACTGGTACATCTCTTCCCCAGGTGAGCCATGTGAAGCTCAAAGAGGTTAGGAGGGCACAACTCTGAGGGCACACAAATAAAAAGCAATGGTGCAACCTTTCAAAATCAGGCAGTCTACTGATGCGGCCCACACTCAGCCACTAGGCTCTACTGTCATCCTGAAAATTAAAATATTCTTTCCATTGCAGGTTTGAACACAACATAAAACTGCGGCATTTCAGAGCTGGAAAATCCACATCTCACAGGTGAAGAATTAAGACCAGGAATATGTCAGACATGCAGCAATTGGGTGACAGGACCAGAAGTGTTAACACTCCTGCCTGCGGGGGCTCCCTCCTCTTGTAATTTTTGGAGGGGTCACGGCAAATCAATTACGTTTACTCATTATCAGTTTCATAAAAGGGCATTTAATCAAAACAACCATCTTAGAATTGAGTGCATTTCATTTTATAAATAACTCACTCTTTTGTCCTAATTCTTTCTCCTTTCACTACAGACTGTGCCAGACTGCCACTAGATCAATAACCAGTTTGGGGAACACGGCCCTAGAGGCTATGTGAGCCACATTATTGCACTATTAGCATTCGGAGACTCCCAGAGGGTCTGTGGAAAGAAATCACGGGGTCTGGCCTCTTGGTTATGGAAAAAAATTCCATCTTTATTCTCCCTACCCTACCTAAAAGTTAGCATTTCTTTCCATTATGAATGTAGGCAACTTGGCGCTGCGGTATCATTAGCAGCACCTGTAACTTCGTCACCCACCAAAATCATAGATCACATCGCACTTGCTGTAGACCTCTTCAAGTATTGTTTATGCTCATCACTACTTTGAAAGTATGGTAGTTATTTAAGTCACTCTTAGGTCTCTTATTTAATACGTTAATGAAGTAGTATGTATACTGCTATATAACATTTTTAATATCTTAGTTTTAATTTCAATAATACTTGGTTTCCTTTGGACTCCTATGTCTTTGTATTTTTTTTTAAACATCATTCCAAGGAGTGTCAGACTGCCAAAGGAGCCCACGACACAAAAGAGGTTATAAAACCTACTCTATAAGCTCTACCTATACCTTCTCTCAATCCTCACACTCCCTTACAGCCAGTCCTCAGAAAAAAGGAAGGGACAGTTCCCAGGGCAAGTGTCCACCATGCAGTTTCCTGATCAGGAAATCTCCAATGGTTCTCAATTCTACCCCCTGCTTCTCTCCTCCTAAATTATCCTAAGGTTTCACTATTTGTTTAACAGGCCAAATAGGATGAGGCTAGACAGATGCCTAGTGCCAACATTTAAATTTAAGGAGGTGCTCACTCTCAGGGCTGTGTCAATGCAGAATCAGCACTTGTATGGCCCGGAGAGTGACTTTTCCCTTAAAGTGCCCTGGTTGCCCCTGGCCTTGCCCCAACTCAGGTCCTGATATAACAAAAAATGTACTCATAGTTTAAGCAAAGCTCTTGAAAATGCTCTACTCAGCTCTCATTAGAACTCTCTCTCAACCTGGCTTCACATAAGAATCACCTGGGGAGCTCTTAAAAACCCCCATGTTCAGGCTGCACTCCAGGCTAATTAAATGAGAAGTTCTGGAAGTGTCCCCAGGCACCTGTATTTTTTTAGTTTGCATTTAAAGCTCTCCAGCAATTCTCAAGTGCAAACAAGGCTAGGAACCACCGTGGCCTGAGAAAGAGGACTTCTTTAGAAATCCCTTAGGAGTTCTGGGTGAATCTGAAATCCAAATGTTTGAGCTTAAAAAGTGACAGATGATTAAGATTCAGTCCTCATTCACAAGCATTCATCACTCATTCATCCAACAAATGTGCCCTGAGTGTCCACAGTGCTACACAGAGCAGTGGCTACCAGACCCTCCTCCCCTCCCTTTAGGTAAGCCTGCAAACCAGTGAGGAAGACAGAAATGAGTCCAGTGCTATAAAGGAGCAGAGGCTGAGAGAAAGTAAAGGAGGGAGGGGACAGTCACACAGAAGCATCATCTAACAGGATTAACCCATCCAAGAATTACATAACTCCCTAGGGATACGTACTTTTGTTTTGACTTACTATATATTCTTCATTAGGTATCTTACAACACTGAGTGGATAGATATTAACACATAGAAAACTGTTAGCTAACTAATCTTGTCTAATAACAATGTAGGTGAATCTCATCTTAGAAGAGAGTCTAATAGCCAAGTCACAGTTTTATTGCTCTATAGAGCATTCACCAATTTTATATGTAATTTAGCAATCTTATTCTAGCATTCTTTCTTTCCAGGACTATAAATGCTTCTAACTCTCCTATACTTTCCTGAACCAGCTTAACTCTATGCTGGTTCTTTCATTAATGAGTTAATTTGACAGAACCTACTTTAGACAGGATGCTGGGGACACTGCACAAATCCTGAAGGATGAAGAGGAAGAGCTTGCCCTGGGAAAGAGAAGGGGAAAACAGACTGCTGGGAACCCAAAACCTCAAGATAACATGGTCTTTCTTGCAGCAGGAAAGAGATGGCCCAGAAATGGCTAGAAGGCCAGTGAGGCTGGATGGAGAACACAAGGCAGGGCAGGTTTAAGACGAGGATGGAGCAGTAGGCAGAAACTAGATTACTCAGGGCCCTACAGATCAGTGTAGTGACGCAATTTACTACAATGTACAACAAGCCAACCAGTGGAGGACCGAGGAGGAGGATAAAATGCTCTGATGGCTACTGTGATACTGTAAAAAGACCACTCCTACTGCCATATAGGAAAAGAGATTGGAATAGAGAAGAGAGGAGGCCAAGAAATCAATGACAAAACCACTGTGGTATCCAGGTGAGGGGCAGAAGGTAGCCCAGTCTAGTAGGTAGGTAGAGATGGAGGGAGCAGGCAACACGACTGGAACCACACTGCCAGGGCTGCTGACAGATTACACTGTGGACCGAGGCAAAGGGTGGAATCAAGGATGACTTCTAAGCTCCTGGCTTGAACAACTGTAGATGGTGGTGGCGTCGACCGAAATGGGTGAGGCTACGGGTTAGAGGTTAACACACACATACACCCGGACTCGTGCAATTCATGAAGTAAGAACAGACTCCCCACTCCTTGAGTGTGATGAGGCTACTACAACCTTTCCGATTAGGTTCTCACAGAGCATCCTCTTTGGCCTCCAAGGTTTGTGTCATCAAACATTACGCTAATGGATTTCAAGCAATAACTTGGAAAATTCTAAGTGGCAGCTCAAAGTTTGGCCTAATCTTGCCCTCATTCTTATTTGACATATGCTGACTGTAAATAACTTTTATTTAATAAATCTTTAAGTGAAGATTTAAGTGAAGGGAGCAAATTCAAAATTAACTGTGAGTATAAACTGTCAGAGGTCTGTAAAAGGCAGCATCAGGATTTATAAAATACATGAGAAAGCCTTACACTTAAGAAAACATGTTAATCCTTTACACATGTGATAATTTAGACACTGCCCCCCCAACCCCACCCCCCAGTCTCTCTTCCCAGGAAATTAAGCTGTAGATGTAAGCACAAATCCAGTAAAAGACCAGTCTAACTTAAAATAAACAACAGAAGCGTCAGAAATTTATTCTTGTATACAAAAAGCAGCTTTAGCTTTTCCAGCAGATGAAAGTTGGAAGATACAACAATAAAGCTTAAAGACCATTTACAGTGAAACGGAAATTTTCAGTGTCTACCACAAGTCCAAATACAATGTGATGTGACTCTAATCACAACAAGTGACTTAGAGCAGTGACTGCTCTGTCTTGCAGTGATAAACAGCAAACTTGCCACTGAAATAACATTCCATGAAAAACCCTATTTTGGAGTGTCTGGGTGCTGGCCCAGTCGGTTGAGCATCCAGCTCTCGATTTCAGCTCAGGCCATGATCCCAGGGTTGTAGGATCGAGCCCCAAGTCAGGCTCCATGCTAAGCATGGAGCCTGCTAAAGATTCTCATTCTCATTCATTCTCTCTCTCTCTCTAAAAAAAAAAAAAAATGAGTAATGAATAAACCAATTTTTAAATCTATTTTAAGGAACCAAATTACATAATACCAAGGGATGCCTTTTGGATCAGATTTTTTTTCCCCATTTGGAAAATATTCTGTGATTCCAGATTATAATCAGCACCTTAATAAAAAGAACAATCAAGAAGAGGCTACTATACATAGTAATGAAGAGCATGGGAACTGGAGACTGAGCTTCTGGCTCCAAACTCTACTTAAAGTCTTCAGGCAAATTACTCAACACCCCTCAACTTCGATAATCACCTGTAAGATGAGGATAAGAAGAGTACCGCACTGGAAACTTCCAGTGTTTATCCACAGAAAGTTCTCTCCTTGTGGGCAGAGGCGAGAATTACACCCCACCCCACCCCACCCCCCAGTCTGCCCAGCAGTTTGGTGGATCCACGTGACAAGTTCGGGCTAATGCACTGTGAGCAGCAGTAATATGAGTCACACCCAGGACAAAGCATTTAACTGCTAGGGTGAGAAACTATTTCCCTGTTGCTTGCTGGGGGGGGCCACAAGATCCAGCAGCTAGGACCACAAAGCGACCACATATAGGGCAGCTGCCCTAGAGGGTCACCGTGGCCCACTGCAAATCAAGAAGCGAACCTTCATTTTGTTAGGGCACTGGGATTTGGGTGGAATTTGTTCCGCAGTGTATCGCAGGCAACGCAGACTAACACAAATCTAATTTGGTAGGCTGCTGGGAGGACTGAATGAGGTGGTGCCCAGCAGACACTAAACCTTTAAGAATGATTAGCAGGATGACTGTGGCTCTGATGGTTGGCGCAAAAGGACTTTGTTTCCCATAGTCAAGCCATCAGAATCTTCTCAGCTGTTTAGAGCTGTGCTACAAGGTTACTGAACTCATTTTTAAGTTTACAAGGCTTCACAGGACACGTGTGGACAGTGGAGTGGTTTTTATCTCAAAATGAGGGAAAGGAAAAAGTTCCTGCATGGCTATGTGAGCATATGGAAGTAACCTGTATCAGAGGACCTCAGCATAACCCTGGAATAATCACCTTCTTCATATACATTTGTACACCCAATACTGAGGCAGTATGAATGATGCTAAGAGTTTGGGGCTTTGCTATTTGTTTAAGTTGTGGAGAGTGCTCAAAATTCAGAGGGTTGGGGCCAGGGATGGCAAGATAAATCGTTCAATCAAAACTTTGAGAAGCTAAGTTCATTCTGCCAAAATTTTGGTAGCTCCATAGTACTTAATCATCATTAGAATGGTGATTAGGAATCTCCACACTGTTTTCCAGAGGGGCACTCTCAACAATAGCCAAAACATGGAAAGAGCCTAAGTGTCCATCAACTGACAAATGGATCAAGAAGATGTGGTTTATCTATACCATGGAATACTACATGGCAATGAGAAAGAATGACATCTGGCCATGTGTAGCAACGTGGATGGAACTTGAGGGTGTTATGCTGAGCGAAATAAGTCAGGCAGAGAAGGACAGCTACCATATGTTTGCACGTATAGGTGGATGAGAAGAACTTAACGGAGGACCATGGGGGAGAAGAAGGGGAAAAATAGTGGGGGAGAGGGAGGGAGGCAAACCATGAGAGTCTCTTGAATGCTGAGAAAAAAACAAGGGCAGATGGAGGTGGGGAGGAGGGGAAGGGGGGAGATGGGCATGGAGGAGGGCACTTGTAGGGATGAGCACTGGGTGTTATATGGAAACCAACTTGAAAATAAACTATTAAAAGAAAAAAGAATGGTGACATAGGAATCGGAGATTAAAGGACGATCACATATGGGGAGCCTCGGTGGCTCAAGCTGTTGGGTGTCTGACTTCAGCTCAGGTCATGATCTCATGGTTCATGGGTTTGAGCCCCATGTCAGACTCTGTGCTGATGGCTCGGAGCCTGGAGCCTGTTTCAGATTCTGTGTCTCCCTCTCTTTCTGCCCCTCCCCTGCTCATGCTCTGTCTCTCTCAAAAATAAACATTTAAAAAAATTTTTTTAAAAAGGGATGATCCTATAGGATATGACTGGCAGGGACAGGAAAGAAAAAAGGAGCAGTTCTATTCATACTCTTCCTGGTACTTGTCCCCTTGTCCCTAACAGAACTTCAAATGACAGTGTATATTCCTCAAGAGGAAAATTAAACTAAATGTTATTATTTTGCCACAGGCTCTAGAATTCCTGTCCTGATCTCTTTCTGCTAAAGAACAAAATCTATTTTAACTTTAATTCAGTTAAAAGGAAAGAATCTCAGGTCACTGTCTTAATTTTTTTTCCTATTTAAAGAAGAAAAAAAGAAAGTAAGAAACCCACTAAATTTTCTTACTTCTTTTTACAGACGACTTGTTAGAAGCAAGGAGAAATTCCACAAATGCTTACAGAACAGGCCTAAGCCCACTAAAGATGGTTCTCATAAACAAGACACCTGTCATGGACAATCAATCAAACGTATAAATGGGAGATACTTACCACATTTAATACTCTCTATCCGTACAGGGAGGCCAGACTGCGCTGCAGCAATCAATTTTAAGGCAATGTAAAACTGTGTTGGACCAAAATAACCAACCCGCTTTGCACCACACAGTTCTGTGATCTGAAAACAGACAAGAAAAACCAGGCTGAAAACCCCATTTCATAACAGGAAAATGAGACAAGATATATTATGAAATCCCAAGGATTTCACAGCATAGCTAACCAAAAACTCCCTGGAGAACTTATGTGTACACCCTGGTTGGAGATTATTTTCCTGCAGTTTACAGAAGATTTTCAATTCAGATAATTACAGTCCTATGTTTCAGGACTCAGTGATTAGTCCTCCTTTTTCAAAGAGGAAAAGAAAGGTGACAAAGGATGGCTGTTACTGTTCTTACAAAAGAGAATGACTTGTTCAGGGGGCGGATACTAATGTACAAAGTCTAGAAGAGCAATGGGGTGAAAAGAGAACAGGTTAGTCATTACCTCTACTTGTGGATTATCCCAGCTGATCAAAACTAAATGTGAATTAATGATTTTTAAAGTCTTCAGGCAACAGGATTTCCTAAACATTAAAATTACAATCAGGAGTGCTCACTTCAGAGAAACAAAAGGCGGGGAGGGCCTATGAGCACAAGTATCTTCAAGATTCTGCAATCTTTAATTTGCAGACCTTAAACTAACACCTATCCTATTGGTAATTTAAAAATATTCAGATTCTGTACCTCCCTCTCTGACCCTCCCCTGCTCACGCAGTCTGTCTCTCTCTCTCTCAGAAATAAAGCATTAAAAAATTTTTTTAAATAACAAATATTCAGTAACTTTTAAAAATTATTTCAAATACTCAAAAGCTCAAGTAATAGTTAAGTGGGGTGAAGATCTAAAAAGCACCCCCTACTTCCTATGGCCCCAAGAAAAACATTATATTCTTTTGGAAATGTTGTATGCATATATATATATGTAGATGTATATAAATGTGTGTATATATAGCACACACCTGTGTTTTTCCTCTTGTTTATCCAATACTTGATACAAAGAGAATACCACATACTATTTGCAACTTGTTTTTCATTTAGCATTATACCTTGAAGAAAAATATTTTCTATCAGAGCAATGAAAATCACATCTTTCTTTTAACTATATAATATTCTGCTATAAATATACACCGTGCCTTTTTTTAGTTGGTCCTTACGGATGGGCTTTTTAGATTTCCAAACTATAAACAGCCACTAATTAATCTTAAGAAAATTCCTATAAAAATTCAACTAGGACGTCAGCAAAAAACATGCGGGTTTTAAGAGCTTCCAAAAATTCTCTCCTCCATCAAAACAATGAGAAAACTAAGAAAATGAACAGAGCTCTGGAAATTAACCGAAGGCTTGCAGCTAGCCAGGGAGTGTCTACTATTCAAGAAAGGCTGCTGGATCTCTGGAAGAACAGAGCTCTGTGGTATGTAACTGGCCTCACACCCATGCCCCCGGCCCAACTGCGGGCATTTTCACTGTGGTTGCAGGCATCCCCAGCCTGTAGTCACCGAGAGACAGCGGAGCAGCCGCAGGAGGGGGCAGGACAGGGCTGGGCTTCTTGAATGTATAGATTAGTCTCTCTCTCTCTCTCTCTCTCTCTCTCTCTCTCTCTCTCTGTCTTCCCTCCTTCTGATAATCCTAGTATTTCTCCTGGCAGGTGGTACACCTCTCCTAGCCCTCGACTAAGGAACTGGGGTTGGGGGGAGAGAATCCTACCTTCTTGGCTGGACCCGCCATGAACAGAGCTTTGTGGGGAGAGGTGGGAAGCAGGCTGTGGCTCAAATACTGCAGATTCACTGTTCTTACCAAGATTTAGCAAATTTTCTTCAATGTTTCTCCATTTGCTGCATGTCCTCAAGTCAATTTCCAAAGACTTCAAATGATTTATAGGGGTTTTTTTTTGTTTTTTGTTTTTTTTTTTTTTTTGCTACTAGTTAATAGGTTGTTTCACAGGATGTTATACAGTAAAGAGAACAGCCCCTGTAGTAAATGAGTTGGTTGTGAATCCTGGCCCGGGGAACTAATTAGCTGTTTGCATAACCTAAAGCAAACTACTTAACTCTCATGGCTTAGTTTCTCCATAAGAACAAAAAGAGATGAGGGTACTTACCTCATGAAAGCTAAATTAGCAGTCCTGACAATAGTGTCCAATCAATCATAGCTGTCTGATTTATTGATCTATTTGTCTTATTTTGTTCCCAGTCCAGCTGCATATTACAATAATTGGAGGAGCTTTTGAAAAATACAGATAGCTAGGCCCTATCCCCCAAAGATTCTGCTTTAATTGGTAATTTGTGTGGCCCAGGCATGGGTATTTTTGCAAAGCTCTCAAGGTAATTCTAATGTGCCGCCAAGTTAGAGAATCAGACTCTTTGAGTGATCTCATTCTCTCTCCAGGGTTCAATTACCATCCAAATGATCCAAATCACTTTCTCCAAACCTAACACCTCATGGGCTTTTCCAAAACTCTAACACGGATACCCAAGGCCATCTCAGACATACTACATATCAGCCAGACTCATTTGTCCCTCCCCACACAGCCTGGCATCTGCTAACTAATCTTCTGGCAGCCCTCATCTCAGTTGCTGACATCAGCTATTCCACATCCTAAATTGGAAACTTCTATTCAATGGTAACCATATCCAGTTGATCCTACCACTGAGCCATGTCCCAAATCAACGCTATCTTCTCCTCTGCCAGGGCCTTAACCCTTCCTAGTGTCTCACCTGGCTATCATGACAGAATTTTTAAATTTTTTTAATGTATTTGTTTTTGAGAGAGAGATAGAAAGTGAAAGCGGGCGAGGAGCAGAGGGAGAGGGAAACACAGAATCGGAAGCAGGCTCCAGGCTCTGAGCTGTCAGTGCAGAGCTCAAACCCACGAATCAGGAGAGCATGACCTGAGCCAAAGTCGGACACCCAACTGACTGAGCGACCCAGGCACCCCTATCGTGACAGATTTTTTTTTTTTTAAATAGAATTCACACACTTAACCATACAGGGACAGATTTACCTTTCTCTAACTTTATCCCATTAGTTGTTCTTTTCGCAAAAGGAGCAGGCACTAATACTGAGAGAGGTGAAGAACCCCTGAGTGTGGCTTTCAGAAAAAAGTTCAGTTTTCCTCAAATGAACAAGTAGACATCATTACTAATTATCAGAATTTATTTGTAGAAGAAATATTGCTCTCTGGAACTTAAACTTTTTCTAATCTATATTTAGCTTTTTACTGAAATATAATATTCATATAGAAAAGCATAATATACATAATATACATACAGAAAAGCATACAAATCCTAAGTGTACAGTGCATGGGGAGATGAGTTTTCACGAATGGAACACAACTATGTAACTAGCACCCAGAATCAAGAAATAAAACATCACAAGCCTTCTAAAGCCGCCTTTGCAGCTCCTTTCAATTGCTACACACATGCCATTTTCCTAACTTCTAATACCACAGATTGTATCAAGTTCAGAAAAAGGCAAGACTAAATAGTTAAAGAGTGTGTACCCTCATGTCTGGCTTCTTTGTTCATTGCTGTTTGTGACAGTCTTCAAGTTGTTGAGTGAAATTATGGTCCAGTCATTTTTGTTGTTATTTAATACTTGTGTGGATATATCACAAATTATTGATCCTTCTGCCACTGGACATTTGGATGGTTTCCACTTTGGGTCTATTCTGAGTCGTGCTGCTGTAACATTCTTGCACATTATCTTGTCAAGACATGTAGACTGGAATACATTGGTGTGAAATACATTTCTCTATAGGTTCCTATCTAAGAGCAGTAATTGCTGGCTTACCGGATATGTGTATGTTCAGCATTAGTAGTTATGGCCACACTGCTTCACATCCTAGCCAACGCGTGGTATTTTTTGGGTTTTTCATTTTCACTATTCTAATGGGAGTATGGTAGTATCTCAGTGTAGTTTTACTTTGCATTTTTTCTGAGAATCAGGAAGTTTATTATCACGTTTTCGTGGAATCTTAGGTATTATGGTTCAGATACCAATTTCAACATGTGGACAGGGAGGTATCCCACACAGTGCCAAGTAATTCTCCAGACACCACCTGGTGTCCTACAATTCAACTCAACTCGGACACTATTACCCAGAGGCAGCATCAGACTCCACAGATCAAGGGCTCAGTCCTACAAGACTACCTCTTGGCCCCTGCCCCACTTCAGACACCAAGTCACAAGCCCAGGTTGTGATCAGAGGTTCCCATGACCCTCTCCTCAGATTCAGTTAATTTGCTAAAGCAGTTCACCAAACTCAAAGAAACATTTTCCTCAGTAAATTAACAGTTCATTATAAAAAGGATATAACCCAGAAACAGCCAAAAAGAAATGAATAGGGCAAGGTATGGGGGAGGGTTCAGAGCTCCTATACTCCCTTGGAGCACCGGACTTCCCCAAATCCCCCTGTGCTCACCAACACGGATAGTCTCTGAAGCCTTTTTTTTTTTTTTTTTTTTTTTTTTTTACGTTCGCTTCTTACAAAAGCATGGTTGATTAAATCACTGACCACGGCTGATGGATTCAACCTCCAGCCCCCTCCCCGCCTGGAGGTTTGTATGGGGCAGGTATCAAAAGTTCCAAACCTCTAATCACAAGGTTGGCTCCCTAGGCATCCAGCCCCCATTGTGGTTGCTAACGGCTTCCCCAGAGTTGTCTCATTAACATATCAAAGACATGTTTTCCATTCCAATCACAAGAAACTCCAAGGGTTTTTAGGAGCTCTGTGCCTGGAAGTAGGTTGAAGACCAAATATGTATTTGTTACTATAAATCACAACATTACAACAGGCCATTTTCATGTGACTAATTCTCTACTAACCTCCATGAAACAGGGAGATGTGTGTCTTGTTCATCAGTTCATTCTCTTCCATACTGTCTATACTTAATAGGAGTTGAGTAAGTAAGTTTTCTGACCCATACTCACCTCAGCTCATCTTCCAATTCTACTGCGTCTTCCACAGTGTCTGCACACTTTTCCTTGTGAAAGCTGACAATACTGTTCTCATGCTTTAAGACACATCAGCCTGGAACTCCACCCACCTCAGGACAATATTCTGTCTCTTCAGTATGGCATTAAAGTCCCTTCACAACCTGGCCCTCACCACATCTCTAGCTTCATCTATGAACACAACAGATAGGTGGATGCGAGAACACACAACACAAGTTCTGTAGCTGCATTCCACTCCTCCCAGTGTCAGACACATCTTGTGGTTTTACATCTCGGTATCTATGCACTCCATGCAGAAGGTGGTAAACTACATAGCCTTCAATTCAAGGTTGGCTTCCAACACAGAAAACTAATTAGTTTTATAACTTTGGGCAGATTGCCTGAAACCTAATTTTCTCATAGGTAAAACAGAGATATTGCCTCTCATAGGACTATTGTGAAGAAAAAAATGTACTAGTGTGCTAAATGAACCTAATGCAATGCTTAACCATACTCAATAATCGTTGGTTCCATACCTTTTACATAAAACTGAACTTTTTTTAATGTTTATGAGAAATGTTGAAAGAGAGAGAAAGAGAGTGAGCGAGGGGGCGAGCAAGCAAACACGCGCGCACGCAGGGAGCCCAATGCAGAGTTCAAACCCACAAACTGTGAGGTTGTGACCTGAGCCAAAATTAAGAGTCAGCCCTTGGCCACCTGAGTAGTTCGCCAGTTAAGCATCAGACTTTGGCTCAGGTCATGATCTCAAGGTCTGTGATTTCGAATCCTGTACTGGGCTCTGTGCTGAGAGCTCAGAGCCTGGAGCCTGCTTCAGATTCTGGGTCTCCCTCTCTCTCTACCCCTCCCCAGCTCACATACTCTCGCCCACATCCCCCTCTCAAAAATAACAAAAAAATGTTTAAAAAATGAGTCAGCCCTTAACCAACTGAGCCACCTAGCTGCCCCACTCCCTCCATTCTTAAATGCCACTTCTCTGTAGCGCCTTCCCAAATCCCCAGGTGTACTTTATTTTCTCTGTGTATCCTGACTCTTCAAATAGCTATAAATGCCCATCACGTGATATACTGTCTTGGATTTGCTTTCAAATAAAAGGGGGAGTAAGGAGATCGTATGGGTGACCAGAAAGCCCCAGAGTTGCGAAGTGTTGAAGTTGGGAGTTCACTCTCCTACTCTGTACCTAATGTGTACGTTTGAAATTCTCCACATTCAAGCGTTTTCATGTCCATTTCAGCACTTATATTTTAATTATCTGTTTCTCTCTGCCTCCCATTAAAATGTCTTCTCTCCAAAGGCAAGGGATAACTTCCATTCAGCTCCTAGCACAAGGGTAGACATCCAAGATGCGGTCAAAAATTTCTCAATCAAGTGAATGAACCAACCCTCACAGATAAAAAGTAACAGTTGTACATCTCTTACTGTGAATAAATAACACATCTTTAGGTACAGGCTTGCCTATACATGGGAAAAAACACCAACATCATCAATGTGCATTCCAGAATGAATATAACGACCTTGCAGAATAATCCCTAAGAAATAATTCCTGACATGTGGACAATTTAACAACTACTATTTCTGTCAGCTTTAATTTAGTATCAAGTTGACCTTCAGTTATTCCTTTGCCGTAAATAATACACAGAACTGAGAAGCTCTTAACTAAAGGTAAATGAAATTGCTACTAAAACCTCCATATGGTACTTTGAGACCAGCACCCAAATCTGACATTAGTCAACTGCTTTATTTGCCTTGGAAAGTGTCCCTCGGTCTCATGTACCACAGAATCACTGCTTTGTAACAAATGTGGAATATACCTACATATGTGAGATAAGCCCACAGAGGTCACTTTTCTTGCTCTCTGTACACCAACTCCCCAAGAGACAGGTCAAGAACTTTATGAAATACTCAAGCCACAAGAAGATAATTATAAGCCTTTGGAACTTATATATGGACCCTTGTCAGCCTGAGACCTCTCAATTCAAAAAGGAGGTTAATTCTGTAAGTTTTGTTTGTCAAGGTTCAAGATGTTCTCAGTCTAAATTAAATTCTCCATGAAAGCTCTCAATTGTGGGTAGAAATATTTTACCACAAACTGAAGGAAATAAGGTGGTACTTTATCCCAGATAGTCAATTAGCAGGAGATATTTTATATAATTCCTCCTTCAAACAGTCCAAGTTGCCAAGCATTTCTCAAAATAAAGAAAAAATACAAAGATTCCACTCTTCTTTTTAAGTCTCAACTCCAAACCCATAACACTCTCAGCTGGATCCATCTCGGTTTACACGTTGGGCAAGTTTCTGACGCAGAACAAGAACCTATGGACTAGTTATTTGTTTTCTCAGGTGGAAGGCCAAAGATGGGGGCAGGGGGAGGAATGGATGAAATCAACTTCCTTACAGCTTACAGATGTACACTAAACTGTGGGGGTGCTGGATACAAATCAGAAAAATACACCGACCATTTGGGAGGAACCTGGACAAAGTTGTGGAAGAAGATTGAAGGCCACTAAAATAGCTTCCCTACTACCTAATTTTGAAAGATTAAGCGACTGTGCTGAGTAATCAGTCCACACATGTTCCAGTATGCCTGAAATAATACTTTCTTTCCTAGTTGAAATGTAATAAATTTTCAGAACCGTTCAAAGGTTGGAATAAGCTTCTTTCTTTCAAGTATTTTTAAAGATTTAAAAACGTTGGAAAGATTTAAAATTGTAAAAAGTTTTGTTGGGAGGGGTTGAAAGAAGCCTGCAAGAGTACCAGTGGACCCTTATTTTCTATTCTTTCTCTGCTGCAGCTGCCAAGTTCAGATTCTTTGCTCACACATCAACTGCGTCAAGTCCTTCCCCTAGATGCGTGCAATTTCACATGCCATCCTCCACACTCCCTCTATGATGTCTTACTAAAACAAGATCACCCCCGAACTCAAAGGGACTTCCAGGACTCCCCACTCCCTTTCCTGTAAAACCCAGACTCCTGGGCATGGCTCTGGAGGCCTTTCCATCTGACCCAAACCACCTTTCCAACAACCCCATGTCTTTCTCCTCCCACCCTGCATCTAAAGCTTCAGCCACTCCAGCTGCCAAACAGTCTCTCAACACGTAAGAGCCATTCAGGCCTCTGGGCACCTGTTGTGTCCTGTGCCTGGGGGGCTGGAGGTCCCCCCACTTCACTGCCCGCAAGGCTCAGTCTTCAGATCACCTCAGGACCAACCATATGTTTGCAACCTTAATTCCACAGGGCATGTTTTCTGCATTCCCATAACCCTTTTCAGTAGGTTTCTATCACATCACTAGCCTTGCAATATAGCACATTCTGTATTTTGGTCATTATCCCCACTGTACCCCATCTCCTTCCCCTACCCCTCAACTGCCCAGCACAAGGCAACGGCGTATCTTTATCATTCGTACCCCCAGACTCATACTTTACAATGCTTGCTATTTCTCACTTGCTCAATGAATGTTTGCTGAATTAATTCATTTTCACAGCCTGTAGTAGCAGAATTGCTCCTCTTTTTCTCATCTTGTAATTACTTTTACAAGTGGCTGCTAAACTGGCTTTAGTCATCTCACACCATATAGCCATAAGGGCTCCTGCAGGAATATAAGAGAATACCATCTTGTCTGTGCCCACCTAGGAAGGCCTGATTAGGATCACAGTGCCAGGAAAGGCCTCCACCATGCTTTATCCTGGCCTCTGCCTCGGAGCCCAGGACATGTCAGTAGTGCTCCAGCTGCTCGATGCTCCAGAGAACAGCACTGCAGGCTTCTTCCTCCAAGCCTCCCCCTACTCAGCATACCCCCAGGGGATGGCAGCCCCCATGTCACCCTCAAAAACAGAAATATAGATGACTAGGGGAGCCTGAGTGGCTCAGCCAGTTAAGTCTCTGACTCTTGATTTCAGCTCAGGTCACCATCTCACGGTTCATTCGATCAATCGATCAAGTCCTAATCGGGCTCTACACTGATAATGGGGAGCCTGTTTGGGATTCTCTCTCTCCCTCTCTGATGCTTCCCCATTTGCATGCATGCGCTCACTCTCTCGCTCTCCCCTCTCTCTCCTTCTCTCTCCCTCTCTCAAAATAAACACACAAACATTTTTAAAGAAATACAGAGGACTATTTGAAGGGCATGCTTGCAAGCTGTACCAGCTGAAGAGTCAGATCAACTATCCTGAATTTTCCCTTTCTGTCCACTTACAGATTCTAAAAATCAAGAGGGACTTTCAGTCCAGAGGGACCTGGTGAGCTGCCCAAGAAAATATGAACCCCCATATCCAATTACTCAACATCAGGTACCATAGTATATGCCTAAGCCAAAGTACCACACTGTTAAAGAGAGGACAGACATTCAGGGCTTAGTCATAATTTCAGACAGAGTAGAGCCCACTAATACCTGAAAGTAGTTAATAGTTTAAAATGCACTGGGTATCTCCCCATTAAAAGCACTGTGCTCAGTGCCATGCTAGGAATTGAGCAGCACTGAACAAAATAACTTATTCTTTTCTCTCTCACTCTCTCATTCTCTTCCTTCCCCACCCCTAAATGCTTTACTATTCACCTCCCCAAAACAGAGATACTCTCCTACACCATCTCACCATCATCACCCTGCCTCAGGAAATCAACATTAATATTATTCCATAGCATATGGTCCATACCCACATTCCCTCAGTTGTCCTATAAATGGCTTATAGAACTGAATTTTCTCTTTTATAACCAAGACTTAATGTTCATGCATCACATTTTTGTATTATCTCTCCTTAATCTTTCCCTAATCTAGCACAATCCCCCTTGATTATTCATGATACTGAATCCTTTCACAAGCTCACAATGCTCCTGCAGAACGTCCACATTGTAGATTTGTCCATTTCCTTGTGGTAACGTTCACATCAAACCTTTCTGGCAAGAACACCATATAAGTGATACTGTGATAGAGTAAGAGGTACACATCAGTGAGGGGCACTTATCATAAAGTTAGAACATTCCACCACTGAGGGCCAAGCTTAGCCATTTGGTTAAGGTGGTGACAGCCAGACCTCTCTGCTTTACAAAAACATGCTTTGACACAGCACTTTGAGACCATGTGAATATTCTACCCTCTGACAAACTCGCTTGTGAATTCGTTAAATACTAATTCTAAGTAAGTTTAGCTAACTTAACTTCAACGTCTACAGAACTGGAATCCTAATTCAAAATCCCCCCAAAAATGGGGAAGATATTTATTCCATGTGGTATGTGTCATTATCTCCAGCTTATGCACAAATAAACACCACAGCTTAGTTAAGTGAGACGTTCAAGGTTACAAGTTCAGTGCCAATCAAACCTACACATACATGTGTCCAAAGCTCATGGTCTCCCCATTACATCAGGGGTTGGAAAACTAATGTTCACAAGCCAAATCTGGACCATTGCCTGGTTTTGTATGGCTCGTGAGCTGAGAATGGTTTTTACAGATGAACATTTGCAATCAATTTAATGATTAGGAAACACTAACTCTGGGGGCTTCTGGGTTGCTCAGGTGGATGTTCGGCTCAGGTCATGATCTCACAGTTTGTGAGTTCAAGCCCTGCATCAGGCTCTCTGCTGTCAGCACAGAGCCCACTTTGGATACTCTGTCCCCCTCTCTGCCCCTCCCCTGATCGCTTGCTCTCTCAAAAGTAAATAAACATTTTTTAAAAAGGAAACACTAACTTTGAATCCCATCAGGTAAAAGGTTTATCCAAAACAAGAATCCCATGTTTCTTACTAGCAGACCTGTATTACTTAAAAAATTTTGTGGTGGGTTATTATATTTTGAATTTTGTCAATAAAAAGTTTGTGGAAGTTTGTTTTGTCTTTTGTTATATAAGTAAGTACCCAAATAGCATCCTCAATTTTGTCTCTTGGCCTACAAAATACTAAAATATTTACTGTCAGGCCCTTTACAGTAAGGGTTACCGACCCCCCACACTGCCTCTCTGAGCCATACTTTGTATCCTTGCAGAAACCCTCACTAGCCATGCAGAAAAAGGGTATTTTCTTGAAATAACCAGCTATACTAAGTAAATGCCAGCTTAAAGATTGAACACTTCCATTAGGAAAGAAGAACACACATGTATTATGCCCCATTTTCTACCCATTTGTTTGAAATTTTCAGAAGCTTTTGAATAAGGGCTTCCTGTGTAACCATATACTTCCACAGCAACCGACTGGAGCAACTGGATGCCAGATTTCAGTTACAAGCAAAATCTATGCAATAACTAACACCCCAAAAATAAGAGTCTGCCCTTTTTTGCAGCTTTGAGGGAAAACTGACAAAACTGTCATAAAGTGTGCAATGTGATTCTTCAATATACATACACACTGTAAAAGGAGTCTCCCGTAGTTCATTAACACTCATCACCTCACATACTTACTTTTGTGTGTGTGTGTGAGAACACTTAAGTTCTACTCTCTCAGCAAATTTCCATTATACCATACAGTGTTATGAACTATAGTCACAATGTTTTACACCAGATCCTCAGACCACATTCATCTTATAACTGACAATGTTTACCTTTTTACCATCCTCTCCCCCTAGCACGACCCCCTACCTACCCCAGGCCCTGACAATCACCATTCTATTCTGTTCCTAGGAGTTCAACATTTTTCCCCCCAAGAGTCCACATTTTAAGTGATACCATGTAGTATTTGTCTCTGTCTGGATTATTTCATTTCTTTGCTTTTTATTTTTAAAGGGGAAAATGTATTATAAGTCTTCATAACCATTCTTTTAAAAAAGTCCTTATGCAGGGGTGTCTGGGAGGCTCAATTGGCTGAGCTTTTCAGCTTCAGCTCAGGTCATGATCTCACGGTTTGTGGGCTGGAGCTCCGCGTCGGGGTCCACGCTGACAGTACAGAGCCTGCTTGGGATTCTCTGCCCCTCCCCCATTCACTCTGTAAAAAATCAACATTTAAAAAACTGTCCTGCATTTGTGAACACATAATGATCCAAGTCCTCTAACATGTAACCTCCTCCCAAGCTGCAAATCAATTTTGGAAGGTACATAATCTTTCAGATTCCCCAAGATGTCATTTAATTTCGGGCTAGAGAATCTATAATAAACTATACACTGAATCCAGCCCAGATGCTTAAAAAAAAAAAAAAACAGGCTGTATTGGCAGAGGTTATGGCCCAGATCTGGTTTGCCAGCATTCTTGGCCCAAGGCCCAAAATTCACCCCAGTAGTGGGGAAGACCCAACCTGCCACTCTGGCTCAGATGAAATCTGAACAGGGAAAAGACTCTGGGGGGAAAAAAAAAATCAGGAACTTGTACACTGCTCATGGAAACAGACTGGTATAACATCTAGAGACCATTTGGCAATTATGCACAAGAATTACAACCAACCTTCTGATCTAGGAATTCTACCTTTCAATTGACATTCCATTTTACACAAGCAAAATGAATTATGTACAAGGTGATTCGATACGTACTAAGATACAGATTGGAAAACACACACCTAGGGGTCCCTCATCTAAAATATTAATCAACTATGGTTCAACCACACAACCACACAACAGAATTTTAGGCAACTCTAATAGATATTTGTCATACCTGTGATTAACCATCTTTTGAAAGCTTTTCTCTATTGGGAGCAATTTCTCATATTACCAGCCTCACCTCCCAACTTGAAAGATGAGGATCAAATATCTAGGTTTCTTCGCAGCTAAATTGCAAACATGTGACCAAGTCTCCATGGATCAGACATATGCACACATGACTATGCTTTAGAAGTGAGACACGTAAGGGAGGAGAGGCTGCTCAGAGCATCTACCCTGCAGGTGGGGAGCTGCGATAACTGCAAAGCTGGTTCCTGGCTCAGGAGGACAAGGGAAGCACTTGCAGTGGAGACAAATCCCTGCTATCTGCTGCACCGCGCAGGCAGGAGCTTGGGCGGCTTCCACTTAATACTAGTGCGATGTGTGGCTTGGGGCTGTTTCTGGAAAGTCAGACATTAGCCTGTTCCTCCAGCCCTCCAAACAATCCTATAAGTTACCTAAAGTCCTAATCCCTCTCTGGCTTAACTATCTAGAGTGGATTCAGCTGTCTGCCAAAAAAAAACAAAAAAAAACACACAAACTAAAAAAAGAATAGGGAAGCTCCTCGTATACAGACATGGAAAGATCATCAGCTTTAACTGCTGAAACAAAAAAAGCAAGGCACACAGTAGTGGGTATAGTAGGTTATTTGTTAAGGGGGTTGACTGTAGATGCATTTATTTATAGATTTATACACTATCTCTGGAAGTTGAAGCTAACAAACTTGGCTGCCAGCTGCCCTCAAGGGAAGGGAAGATTATGGGGTGGCCAAGGCACAGGGATAGGGAAGAGTTTGCTGTATTTCCTCTTATACCTTTTGAATTTTGAAGCATGTACATGTATTATCTACTTAAAATGATTTTAGAAAAGTTGTGAGGAGTAAGAGACAAAACCTAGCCCCACCATGTCAGCAGAAAATATTATAGACATATCCCAAAACCATTCCCCTCCCACCTGCTCTAAACGTTAATTTCAAAACAAATTGCCCGCCCAGCTAGACAAAGCTGCAGCGGTCCTCACTCATCAGGCCCAAATTTAACACACAAAAAACAGTGCTCTTTCCTCTAAGTTGCCAACACAGAACGAGGCAGCAGCTTGCTTTATAGAAGCAAGCTGTCTTTGTCAAAGGCAGCTCTGTCTAACTGGGTGACCAAGGGGATGACACCTCACCTCTCTTGTTCTCAAGTCTCATCTACTGGAATGAAGCAGTCTGACTACATAGGACACAAGGCTTTTTCTAGATCCAAAAATTCTATAAAAAGGAACTCTATGGGTAAAAGCTAAAACTACAGTTTGAACCTTTCCCCATGGCACTTACCACTTCTACTTTGTATTACAGTTCTCAGTATACCTGCTACACCCCCCCCTACAATGCCCAAGTCTCCTGAGGGCAAGTTATACAGCTACTGAGTTTTAA
The DNA here is from genome assembly GCF_003009895.1 of Hyaena hyaena. Taxonomy (NCBI): domain Eukaryota; kingdom Metazoa; phylum Chordata; class Mammalia; order Carnivora; family Hyaenidae; genus Hyaena; species Hyaena hyaena. The sequence continues at coordinate 3,384,319 of NW_024080712.1, read as the reverse complement.
CTCTTCACTAAATTGAGAGATCCCCTACGAAAGTTGTTTTGTACCACTGACTTGTGCCTTATATGAATGCATCAACCTATTCAAAAATTTTTTTCAGGTTTAAAGGATCACATACACCACCTGATCCCAGGATAGCAACCACCTCAGGTGACTTCAGGTAAGTCATCCTGGAATCATCTGATTCCAAGCAAACAAAGCCAAAGAGAAATACAACATATCCTCCCAGAACTTTCAGTTTACTCAGTTTTGTTTGTTTTTGCAGGAAAGAGATCACTTTTGAGTTAAAATGAAGACATGTGATGGGGCGCCTGGGTGGCTTAGTCGGTTAAGCGTCCGACTTTCGCTTAGGTCATGATCTCGCGGTTCGTGGGTTCAAGCCCCGCGTCGGGCTCTGTGCTGACTGCCAGCTCAGAGCCTGAAGCCTGTTTCAGTCTGTGACTCCCTCTCTCTCTGACCCTCCCCTGCTCACGCTGTCTCTCTCACTCTCCTAGAAATAAAAATAAAAATATTAAAAAAAAAAAAAAATGAAGACATGTGTTAAGGAGTCACCATGAAACTAAAATGGTTCTTAAAGACAAGAACTCAAAGAAATTCTACCCTCAAGCTAGCTTATTTGGTTTTTGCACAATGGATTGGCATGTATCAGTTGGACAAAGTGATTCAACAGATTTTATCATGCACGGAGACTGCTTTTTGGAATGAGGAAAGATTATATATAAGTAGTGATGACATTTGATGACAATGATTTATCATGACTTTTGTAAACTAGGCAAGCCTTCTTTGGCAAGCCAATGCCACAGCTTTTCAAGCTGTCCAACTGGCTGCACATGTGCAGGCACCCATCTCAGGGTCAGGAGTTCCTCAGGGTTGACACCTGTCTGGGGACAAAATGGGATCTAACACTTCAAGGGAAGAAGGGAAGAGCCCCAGGAGAGTGGACCACCCAGGTACAAAGGAAGCATCCTGTCCACCCCAAGAAGACAGTCACTATGATGTAGGAGAAAAGTATAGGGGACAAGAATGATAGAATCTACAGTAAGGACATTTACTGAGGGCCGACTGTGTCCCAGGCATTGACTTAAATGGCAGGAATCAATGAAATGAAGGAAACGTTCACACGCAATCATAACACTAGAAGCAAATTAAAATGGAGAAGTGGTTCAGATTAGGGAAAAAAATTTCATTTTAGGAGTCTGACCCTGGTTTCTAGGCACTGCATATCACAGAATTTTGTACAGCTAGAGGCAGCAAAATCTCAGGTGAACACAGATGCACTGCCAAGATTATCTAAAGCTTTTACCGGTTCTGGCAACTCTGACTTATCTCAGTAGCCAAACGATTTGCTTTTCAATTTGTTTATTGACATTTTAGTGCTTTTCAAAAATAAAATTTAGAGGGGCGCCTGGGTGGCTCAGTTGGTTAAGCATCCAACTTCGGCTCAGGTCATGATCTCACGGTCCATGGGTTCGAGACCCACATCGGGCTCTGTGCTGACAGGTAGCTCAGAGCCTGGAGCCTGTTTCAGATTCTGTGTCTTCCTGTCTCTCTCCGCCTCTCCCCCACTCATGCTCTGCCTCTGCCTCAAAAATAAACAAACATTTAAAAAATAATTTAAAAAAATAAATAAAATAAAATTTAGGTTGGAGTTATCTGGTATTTTTGTAAGTTTGTTCATTTTAGCCCATTCTATATATCTTTTATTTTATACCACTCATGAACGCACAGGCACACATACACTCACTCATATACACATTTCCTTTCCAAAGAAACTAGTGCCTTAGTGAGAGAAACAGAGCAAGCCAGGACACCTCGTGTTAGTGGAGCATCTGTGTGTTACACACAAATCCTCAAAATGCTTTGGGAGAGAATGCAAAAATGGAAGTGTAGTCTCAGATCACATTAGAGTTCTCGCTCTCCAACCTAACCCCAGACAGATCAGAACCCTCCAGCACAGAGTTAAACTCATACAGAAAGAAATAGCACTTTCGGGGGGGCACCTGGGTGCCTCAGTCAGTTAAGCGTCTGACTCTTGATCTCAGCTCAGGTCTTGATCTCAGGGTCATTGAGTTCAAGCCCCACGTTGGGGTCCATGCTGGGCATAGAGCCTACTTTTAAAAAAAGAAAAAAGAAAAGAAAGAAATAGCACTGTTTGATGGGGTAAGAAATCTGACTTCATTAATTGGGCTTCTTTGTCAAACTCCTAGGAAAGACCTTATCCAACTAGACAACAAATGCTCATCTCCCCTCCCCGACGTTCTGGCAGCCTCCATCTGAAAAAGCCGCCGCCCCCTCTCAAATTAGGCTATACCACAGGGCACTGAAAGTGAGGCTGGCCCCCTCCCTGTTTATGACTGTTCTCCCCACAGCAGGGCCTCATGACAACCAGCACACTAAGTCCCCCGGTGTCGTCATAGCAAATCCACTATGGATTCTCCGGCCCAATGAGCCAGAACCCAGCCCCAAATCCACTCTGCTACTGGTCCTACTGTGACTTAATGGCCACATTATATTGAGGAGACTAACCTCTTTCCGTGACCAAATCCTTTTTGTCCCAGCAAGAAACATCCATCCTCCTTCCCCTCTGGCTTACCAGACATCCATCATTTAAGGCCTGGCCTTGCTCTCAACTGTCTGTCCTTGTCCCTGTGCCTTACCCCCAAGTACCAACTGACACTTCCCTGACACTCAAACCACCAAACTTTCCTTGCTCTTAGGTCTCCTGTCACTGAGCTGTGCCTCCCAGGAGGGACATCCCTAGGACCCAGGTGTATCTCCTATCTTGTACCTTGAATCACCTGTAGACACTGTTCCATCGGGCCGATTGACTTTGCATTGCCTGATCTGATACAATCCACCCATCCCACCCCCTAAAATGGCACCCCTGCACAACGGATGAGCTGAGATCTAGGTCCTGATTTCTTCCAAGACAACCTACCCCAAGAACAGTTCACTTTCACAAGTCATGCCTAGAAATCTGACAATTTACACATATTTGACACAGAACAGTCCCTATCCTCAAAAGGTTTATAATCTTTTATGGACTGAATGCTTGCCCCCCCTCCCAAGTGAAAACCCTACCCATCAAAGGGATGGTATTAGGGAACAGGGCCTTTGAGAGGTTATTAGGATTAGAGGAGATCGTGATGGTGGAGACCCCAAGAATGGGATTTGTACCCTTAGAATTACTAGACAGCTTGCTTCACTCTCTACCATGTGAGGACACAGTAAGAAGCGAGCCGACTGCAACCCAGAAGAGGGCCCTCACCAGAACCTGACCATACTGGCACCCTGATCTTGGACTTCCAGCCTTTAGAACTGTCAGAAATAAATTTCTGTTCTTTATAAGCCACTCAGTGTGTGGTATTCTGCTACAGCAGCCTGAGCTAAGATATGATATGACTGTGGTAGGTGTATCCAAGAACTTTGAGGGGAAAAAAAAGGATTAACATTTCTCAAGCACCCACTACATACTCTCCAAACATGACACTTTTCTATGTATTATTTCTAATATTTAAAATAATCCCACATAAATGGTTTTGCAGATAGGCACTTCAAGATTCAGAATGATCATTAGAGAAATTCTGAAAAATGACCTGAAAGATCTTGCTGCCCAAGAATTTATATTACAAATGTCACATAACCAAATTCACTGCACCAACAGGCAATCCCTTATGTTCACTAATTATTTTCCGTTCATTCATTCATTCTCTTAGGTGGCGCTCTGTGGCAATGAATGGAGTCTCTCTGGGCCTACCAACTGAAAGACACACACTGTTTGTACCTTGGCAACCAGAGATACATGCAAATTAGGGCCCACTTATTTTGTGGCCTTCCAAATGGCCATGGGCACACATCTGTGAGAAAAGGAGCAGGTGTAAAGGGTACAGGCTCAGACTGAGTATTTTCTCTCCACGGAACCAAGGAACAAATTACAAAGCTGATTTCATCATAACTGTGCTATAACTGAGTTAACTGGAGTATAGAATAGAAACTAATGAACATTTTGCCATTTTTCTTTTCACTGCCCAGCAGCACAACCCCTTGCCAATGTTTATAAAATTTTCTACCTGCCTTTGGCTAAATAAGTTAAAAATGTCAAATACTCATTTTCCTGATTTCTTCTCAATCAGGGAATGGACAGAGGACCTAAGCTTGGCCAGACACACTATAGGGCATTTGATTCAGGAACGAGTATGCAAAGCAGAAGAGTAGCTCTCTGAAAATCACTGTTTTCTGAAAACAGCAGCAATGCCAGTTTCCAGGGGGCAACAGAGGTGCCGAGCCCCACACCTGAGGTCCAGTCCAGGCGATGTGAGGTATACCTGGCAGCACCCGATATTCAGTAGCTACAGTTCCACCATCTTCACCAGACCAAATCTGTGACGTGATGTGGCTGTAGTTCTGCCAGTGCTGCCTCCTGTGCACTTTTCAAGCCCTTTCCCCATCTTTCTTAGGAAAAGACTGAACTACCCCATAAACCCCTTTTCTGCGTAAATTACCCACAGGTAATTTCTATTACTAACATGACTATTACAACTCCTGGGTGTTATAGAGAACAGATCAAAGGTGAGCCTTGATTGGCCCAGAGCACTCAAACTCAGTTCTACCCATTATCTACTGCTACATGAGAAACCACCCCAAAACTTTAGTCCTTAAAACATTTATTTATAAGTTCATAATTTGGTGGCCAGCAATTTGGGCTGAGCTCAGCCAGGCAATTATACTGATGTGGACCAGGCTCTGCTGATGGCAGGTCGGGCTCACTTATGCTTCCACAGTTGGCTATCAGATTGACTGGCTGCCTCCATTCTCCTCCACGTAGCCTCTCATCCTCCAGCAGGTAAGCCTGGGCTTTCCCACGTGGAGGCAGAACTCCCAAGCAGCAAGAACCGAAGGTGAAATGCTTCTTCAGACCAAGGCTCAAGGCTTTGCACAAGGTTCACTTCTACTGTATTCTATGGTTAAAACAAGTCAGAAGGCCAGCCAAGACTCTAAGGATGGAAACACAAACTCCACAGCTTGATTTTTAAAAATGCACAGTATTGGGGGATTTTGCAACCTACCATACCTGACTGATAAACAGCACAATAGGGAAGCTGTCACAATAGTGATAACCCTAGAGATTTCCATTTATTACAACTGCTTATATCCAGAATCTGTGCTCTCACCACCATTTCCATGAACCCACCACCAATGCCAGCCACTGAACCAACAACAGCTAACTAGAAGCAATAGACACATAGTACTGAGTCTGCCAACTCCACAGCCTGTACATAGCTGCACAGAGGGCAGTCCTCTTGGATCTCTCATGTTGTAGGGGCATGCTCAAGGTCACGAACTAAAGTCCTGTGGCATTGGACACCAGCTCTCTGGCTTTGGGCCTTTCCTTCTACAAACCTCAGCTTTCCTCTCCCAAAGCTCAAAATCAGCATTTCCTGCATATAAACAAATGGGTAGTTTGATCACTTCAAGCAGAGGACTAATTAAAATACCCCTAAATTACAGAAAAACTTACTGTAACTTCAAGAGAACCTAAAAAGCTCTGCTCTGAATTTCTGTATTAGGATTTTGAAGAGGTTTAACCATATCCTCTTAAGTTGGCAAGAGCCACTTAAACTGGCAGACCCCACAAATGGAAACTCGATGTTTCCCTGACAACTGTTGAACTGAGACAGGAAAGGCTCCTCTGAGAAGTCTCCATGGAAACCACCCAGTCCTTGCATCTACCATTTACCTTATTCTTTGGCTGGCATTCAAGCACATCAAATTAGCAATAAAAACGTAAGGAAGTTGGAAGGACACTGGAGCAATGAAGACTGTCTATGTTTGGTACAGTGAGATTTTCCAGGAAAAAGAAAGCATCAGTCCAAATGTCTCAGGACTCAGATTAAGAAGCCTCTGCATGCCCAACCCATTTTTTAAAATACTCTTAGAAGTTTTAAAACCCAGTGTACTGGTTTTCCCAGGGCTGCTGTGACAAAGTACCACAAGCTAGACAGCTTAAAATAAAAAGTCATCGTCTCACAGTTCTGGAGGCCAAAAGTCCACAATCAAGGTACTGACAAGGTTAGATCCTTCGGAGAGCTCTAAGGGAAGATCCATTCCATGCCTCTCTCCTAACACCTAGTAGCCCCAAGAGTTCCTTGGCCTGTAAATGCATCATTCCAGTCTTCATCTTCCCATGGCATTCTCCTTGTGTGGCTTAGGAGCCCACCCTGTTCCAGTATGATTTCGTCTTAAGTTGATTACATCCGCAAAGACCTATTTCCTAATAGGGCCACATTCCAAGGTACTGGGGGTTAGGACCTCAACATATCTTTTTGCAGGAACAAAATTCAACTCGTAACACACAGCTCTGGTATAAAGGATTTGATTTTATCGATTAACTAAGTGCTTGTTGAAGCAAATTGATTGAGCCATAAATTAAAAGGAACTATCAAAATAGAAGGTTCGTACTTGGTCGCACTGCTGCACCTAGCTACTGAAATCTGAGCAAACACAACCTTTACTCTGAACAGTCATGCGCCCAGCTCAAAATGGGATTTTCTACTGCAAAAGAGAAGAGGGGAATGAATATCAAGGGACAAACAGAAATCTCCATCACATAGTGAAAGAGAAAAAAAAAATCACTCAGGAAAAACTAATCTAGTGTCCAGATACTCTGGCCCTTAGGTAAGAACATGCTGCAAAAATGAGATCATAAAAGTTAACGGTGCTTGGAAATGACCTTGAAACTGAAATGAAGAAACTAGTCTGTGTCTAAAAGAAAACCAGAGACAAAAGTCACACAAAGGGCGTACAGAAAATGGATTCCTAAATTAGATGCACTTGAGGAGAAAAGTCAATCATACACCTACATACAGGGACTCACATGGACCAGTTTCAGAACAAAACTGGGTCAGAACTTTAGAACACCCTCAAATACAAAAGTGCTACATTATTTTTTCTGATTCTTCTGATTCTGGTCTTTGTAGATCCTACTGTATTTTTTTCTTAAATGCTTTTTTAAAAATTAAACTATTCTGAGATTATTGTAGATTCACACGCAGTTGTAAGAAATGATACGGAGAGGGGCACCTGGGTGGCCCAGTCCATTAAGCATCTGATCCCGGCTCAGGGAATGATCTCATGGTTTGTGGGTTCAAGCCCCACATCAGGCTCTGTGCTGACAGCATGGAGCCTGCTTGGGATCCTCTTTCTTTGCCCCTTCCCTGCTCACATTCTCTAATAAACTTAAAAAATAAAAAATAAGTAAAATCACATAGTATGTAACCATTTGGGAGTGGCTTTTTTTCACTCAGCATAATTCTCTAGAGATCCAAGTTGTTGCATCCACAGTTCATTCTCTTTTACTGCGAAGTAGTATTCCACAGTATGGGTGTAGCAGTATGTTTAACCATTTCCCCACTGAAGGACACCTGTGTCATTTCCAGTTATGCGCTATTAAGAATAAAGCTGCTATAAACATTTGTGCACAGGTTTTGGGGTAAACATAAATCTTCATTTCTCTGGGATAAATGCCCACGAATGCAATTACTGGGTCATCTGGTAGAGTGTTTTTAAGAAACTGCCAAACTCTTTTCCAGAAGGGCTATATCACTGTACATTCTCATCAGCAAGCTATGAATGATCTCGTTTCTCAACAGCCTCATCAGGATTTGGTGATGTCACTATTTTTTATTTTAGCCATTCTGCTAGATATGTAGTGGTATCTTATAGTGGCTTTAATTTCCATTTCCCTAATAGCTAATGATGTTGAACATCTTTTCCTGTCTTTGTCATCTGTGTATCTATCCTTTTCAGTGAAATGTCCCTTCATGTCTCCTGCCCATTTTCTAACTGGACTGTTTGGTTTTTTACTGTTGGGTTTTGAGAGTTCTTTATATATTAAAGATAGTCCTTTGTCAGATATGTGATATGCAAATATTTTCTCCACTCTGTAGCTTGTCTCTTAAAGTCTTTCTCAGAGTAAAAACTGCAAGTTTTGATGAAATCTAATTTATCATTTTTTTCCTTTTATGGATCATACCTTTGGTGTCAAGTTTAAAAATTCTTTGTCTAGCCTTAAGTCCTGAACACCTTCTATGTTTGTTTATACTTTTATGTTTTATATTTAAGATTGTGACCCATTTTGTGTTGTTTTATATATATAAATATATATTTATATAAATAAGTTGAGAGAAGGGATAAGTGGAGTTAAAGGTCTTTCCATTGTCCAGGAGAAAGATAAAGATAAAAATTTATTGGGGCGCCTGGGTGGCTTAGTCGGTTAAGCGTCCGACTTTCGCATAGGTCATGATCTCGCGGTTCGTGGGTTCGAGCCCCGCGTCGGGCTCTGTGCTGACTGCCAGCTCAGAGCCTGGAGCCTGTTTCAGAGTCTGTGTCTCCCTCTCTCTCTGACCCTCCCCTGCTCACGCTGTCTCTCTCTCTCTCCTAGAAATAAATAAAAAAATTAAAAAAAAATAAAAAAAAAAGGATAAAAATTTATGGTAATAAATTTTTATGAAAGCATCCATCCCCTCAACACCTCCTCTCAGATTCAGGAGGTAGAAAAGCCTCCATCTCCCCTCATTTCATTGCTTTTCAATCAAATCAAAGTAAAATCACTCACCCACTAAGATCACTGGGCAGCAAGATGCTACAGGTCTATAATAAATCCCCCCTTAAACTATCTCTAAGAGGACTCACCAGGGCCAGACCATCCATCTACATGCTCTTCACTGCCAGCATGACAGCCACGCTAGTTGGCTGAGGGCCGGGGGCTCCCAGGATGTGGAACTTGCAGTGCTAAAACTAGCAAAGTCCAAGCTGGTCGCCCCACTTCCGGCTCCAATGGCCCATACTCATGAAATGGACTGAGTGGGGCATGAGTAGCTCCTCTCATTTCCATTCTTTTTAGTGAGCAGTCACCAAGTGAAACTCATTAAAATCAAGCACACAGGCTCACCTAGAGATGCCATCTTTTAAATGCTCCTCAGATGATGTTTTTGAAAGCACTTCAACTCCTTGTCTCCTCAAAAGGTACAGTGTCAAGAAGTTAGCTGAAACAGAACTCATGGATATTTTTATCAGGCTCTGTTTTCTCACTTTCTAGATCCCAGTGTCCTACTAACGAATACCAGTGTGCAGCAGAGAAACCAAATCTATTTTAATCTAAGAGAATTGGGAAACTTCCAAAGAGCACTGACCTGAAAAATCTTGACACAGCAGAGGAAATCGATTTTCTACCAAAGCCATGCAGAGGATTAGACTCAGATTTAGGCCAATAAAAGATTTACATTCCATCCAAGTCCCACTATAACATGATGCACAGATGAAAACATGCTCATGAGCTGACATAGCTGATACAAATCACAAAGTCCAAAGTAGAAGTCAGCTCTTAAGAATGTGGGTCCCAAAGGTAAAAACACACAATTTGGATACTGCATAAAATCTTCTGATGAACTATAACATAATCAGTCTTTCAAATGAATTTTCATAATTATATGGGTTTTTTTTAATGTTTATTTATTTTGGGGGGACGCATGCATGCACAAGCAGGGGATGGGGGAGAGAGGGAGCGAGAGAGNAGAAAAGTGTTGTTAAGGGGTAGTTGTTTTCGAGAGAGTATGAGGGGGGGAGGGGGAGGGGAGGGGGAGGGGGGGAGAGGGGGGGGGGAGGGAATCCCAAGCAGGCTCTGTGCTGTTAACAGAGAGCCTGATGAGGGGCTCAAACTTACAAACCAAACCATGAGATCATGACCTGAGCTGAGGTCAAAAGCCTAACCGACTGAGCCACCCAGGTGCCCCTGAATTTCCATAATTAGTCTTTATTCTCATCTTGGCCACTTTCCAAAATGATTGCCCACAAAACTTCAGGATCAGAAAACAGCACCTGCCATGCATTTATAATCAAAAATATCTTAAAATTGATGATAGGTATCTTAAAATTATAAAAGCCTCCAGCTTCCCACCTTTCAAATATTAGACAACTACTCCACCTACATGCAGCACACATGCAGACAACTTGACACGACACCTCAATGTCATTATAACCTCTATTAATAATGGGAAGATCACCCCTACACAGTGACACTTAGAACCAAAAGTAGTACTGGTGACGAGCTTGACCTTGATCAACCTGGTCACCTGCAGCGGGCAGTATACAACATGATAGCAGTTCTGCCCATCAGGTGGCCACCTATTCTGGTTACAGTGAAAATTATAATTAAAGCTGCCTTTCACAGTGCTCTTCATTTTTGCAAATTTTCTTCAAATTCTTAAATTTTTTCAATCTTCCTATGTCTAAGAAAGAAAATATGATGCATAGGATGTCAAGTCAATAAAGTCAAGGAAAGCCATCACTGTGTAAATGAAGCATAACATCAGGACAGTAGGAGCCAAGATCAAAGGTGAGTGAGCCAGCCTCCATGTAGAATTGGTCACATCCAACTGAACACAATTTTGAAAGAAAAAGGAAAATACTTAAAGGAAGCAAAAAGCTCTAAGCCAATGCAATCAACAGTGGTTAAAAGTGATGGGCTGATTGCTGAGGTGGAAACGTTTTTGATTTCATGGTTGCATGATTAGACACAGTAAATCCATATACCTCTGTTCCCAGTCAAGGCCTATCTTTTATTCCCCAAAGCTCAAACCAAATGAAATAAACAAAAGTATAGTTAAACTACTTAAAGAAGAGAACCCATTAATATGGTCAAGTTTCAAGAAAACCTAATTCAACCTTAGAGATGACAGAAAAACTCAGTTCTAAACTTTTTTCAACAAATCCCCTTTACAAGAGCTACTAGAATTGATGGGCGCCACACATTAACTGGAAGGGGTGCTCCCCGGCAATAGATAAATGAAGAAGGCTTCTGTGAGATGTCTCCATGGAAACCACCCAGTCCTTGCATCTACAATCTAGCTTATATTTTGGCTGTCATTCAAGCACCAAGTCAGCAATAAATACATAGGAAGTTGGAAAGGCTTTGGAAATGAAGAATTCAGCGTTTGGTACAGGGAGATTTTCCAGGAAAAAAAGAAAGCACCAGCAGTCTGAACGTCTCAGGACTCAAGGGGTCTCTGCTAGTTCAGCCCGTTAAAAAACAAAACACTCCTCATGATGAGCACCGGGTGATGTATCGAAGTGTTGAATCACTATGTTTTACACCTGAAACTAATAGTACACTGTATGTTAACTGAAATTACAATAAAAACTTTTAAAAATTTTCCCCAAATGAAGTATTTGCAGCATAGCTTTTATAGTACATATTTGATTTTGCCCATTCACTAAATATTTATAAAAGTAAACTTATATCTCCATTTATGTTGTGAATGATTGGGGTTTTTTAAAGTTTGAAATTCTGGTTTGGAATTTTAAAATACAAAAAGGTAATACAACTTATAATTTTGCAACTACAGGAAATAAGGATCCTCCACGTGTAGTAGCCAGCCTCCCAGATGGCCCCCCAGGGACCGCCATGCCCTAATATTCATGAGGTCCTTGTAGAGCCCTCTCCCACATTATTTCAGGCTGGCTGTGTGATCAACTGAATGTGGCGGAAGTGATGATATGTGACCTCTGAGTTGAGGACAGAAAAGATACTGTGACTTCTTTAAAAAAAAAAAAAAAAAAAAAAAAGGCAGGGGGAAGGGGCCCAGCTGGCTCAATCAGTAGAGCCTGTGACTCCTGATCTCAGGATTGTAGGTTCAAGCCCCACATTGAGCAAAGAGCTTACTTTAAAAAAAAAAATTATATATATATACATATATATATACATACACACACACATATACTGTGGTTTCTGTATTTCTTGCTCTTTCTCAGATCTCTCACTCTGGGGAGGCCATCTGCTATGTCATGAAGACACTCAAGCAGCCTAAAGGAGAGGCACATATGAGAAACTGAGGCCCTCTGCCAATAGCCATATGAGTGTGCCATCATGGAAGCAGATCTTCCATTTCCAATCAGGCCTTTGGATGATGGAGGCCTGGATGACAATTTGACTGCTTCCTCAGATGTGGATCATGAGCCACAACCACCAGCTTAACTTCTGGATTCCTGAGTCTCAGAAACTGTCTGAGATAATAAATGTTTGTTGTTTTAAAGTGCTACACTTTTAGGTGATTTGTTAGGCAGCAATAGAAAGCTCATACAGACACAAATTGTTATCATTCAGGCATTGCCTTTATGTTGAAAACAATACTAAAGAGGTGGTATAGGATTGTGTAAGGGACAGGGTTCTTAAGTATCTGGGTCAAAGCCCAGGGATTTAACAGTGATCTACTGAATGCAGCCCATCATAGACCGGAAAACCTTTTCTTCTTAAACCTTTGTCATGGTAATATCTTATCCCCTGAAGACAAATTCTCAAATGAAAGTCAAAGTTGCCTGCAAAGTACTTTGCAGGACCCACACAACAGCCAACAGAAAAGAATTCCCTTTTGACCTTTAATTTTTTTTTTTTTAAAGATTTTTGAAGAAAGGCACTTAACTAGGAAACTACTTTATCAAATTGTGGTCAGAATATTAAGATATGATAAATCTTCTAATCTGCACTCTATTAGGAAAGAGGTTCTTTTTTTATGCCACTGACTCTTTGGCAGACTGGTGAAGCCTTATGGATCCCTTTTAGGAATGATATTTTTAAATGCAAAAAGAAAACACAGAATTACAAGGGAAGCCAATTATATTGAAGAAGTTATTAAAATATTGTCTAATTTGTGATACAGAAATATATACACTCTTTATCATGGCATTGAGTATCAAGAACGAGCCGAAATTCTAATAACTGCCAAAGTTTTGAAGGAGGGATTAGCATAAATGATATTGCAATGTGTTTGCAACAGCTGTGATGCATTATGAGGCTGACTGACGACACAGTCACAGATGGGGCTGATAACACCATGATTTGTTGCCCACATTCATTAATTGATGAAAATGCTAAATATCCATTATTAGTCAAAATAAAGATGTACTTTTCTTCTTCATTCAAGGTCAAGGTCCCCTTGAATTCTATCCACAGATCCCTTGGAGATCTAAGAACCCAGGAAAAGAATCCGTGTTTAAAAATGAGTAATAACCTAAGATGTGAATCCTTCCCAGAGGGATGCAAATTTTAAGATGCATGCAAACACCATTTAGCATGTTTTCTTTATGAACTATATAGACACAAAGGGTTGTAATTTTTGTGATTTTTTTTTATACTGCCAATGCCTTGTACCCAGCACGTAAAAGAGCAAATGTTAATAGATAAATAACATCTACACCTGGAATAAAAGAAGTAACCTATGTTCACTTTTATTCTGGACATTCTCTTGACAGAAATCCTGTTGTTAGACTTGGCTGACTGCCTAGAATTTTACTTGGACTAGCCCTTCACCATGGGAGAGAAAGCAAATTTTATACTTCCCTCAGAATTTATCCTCCGCCTACCTCCTACACTTGAGATTGTTCTCAGATTTCTTAATCAATATTGAAGCAAGTAAAATCTCCTGTGGCTATGAATTTTGGCACGCTTAATGGTATCCATGGAAACGTCCTAATTGAAAACATTCAGTTCCCATTGGATCATCTCATCCCATGAAGCGTTTAAGAGAATTTGTTTAAGTCCTCCCACATATTTGACATCCCATAAAGAGTCTTACAGCGCTAGGTGATACACGTATGATACGGGGGGTGGGGGAAGGCTGTAATCTGAGCATCCAGAATAATTCTAGCGACTTCCTTACAGGCACTCAAGACTCTAAGATGTGTTTGTATTAGCAAACTTAGCATTTTGTCTGAAATATAAACAACACTCTGAAGTTAGGCAAAGATTATCAGAAACTTCCTTTTTTATATTGCTTTAAAAATTGACCATTTAGGGGCGCCCAGCTGGCTCTGTTGGTACAGCACTGACTCCTGATCTCAGGGTCATGAGTTCAAGCCCCATGTTGAATGCAGAGATTACTTAGGAAAAAACTGACTTTTTTTTTTTATTCTGAGAGAACGAGAGGAGGGGGAGGGGGCAGGGGCAGAGAGAAAGGGAGACAGAATTCCAAGCAAGCTCCACACCATCAGCACAGAGCCGGATGTGGGGCTCAATCCCATGAAACGGAGATCATGATCTGAAACAAATTCAAGTCGGATTCTTAACCGATTGAGCCACCCAGGTGCCCCAAAGAGCCGACCTTTTATTAACTTAATAGAAGATAAAGTGGTAGAAGCTGGGAGCCACTTGGTTTCTCACCTTTCCTCATGATTCTGCCTCACATGTTATTAAATGGCCCACAATTTCTAGTTAGAATCAACATCGCTTTTCCTACTTTAAAGGCCCATTGCTACACATAAGTAGTACAGGATCATAAAAAGACCCCGCTCTACTATTGTCTTGCCCAAGGCACATCTGTTTTGTGTTATCAATCAGTACTAGGGTAAAGAGGGTAGAGAATCCGGTGCTGCCATTAAGAAAAGCTATTTTATCTTTTCATATCTCTTCTTCCTCGTGTGTACGATGGAGGTGAGGAGGTCATGCCCCTCTTATACCAAGAACTTAGGAGAATTACTGCAATCGAACCCAAGCCTTACCCTCACCAATTCTACATCTCGGTGACACTGCTCCTTCTAATGCTCTAGTGCTCACTCAGCACGAGTGGCTCAAGAAAAAAAACAAAACACGAGGGCACAGAGAGAGCATGGATACCAGCCAAGGCTGACAGAGTTTCAATAACCTGGGATTAGAAAAGCTGTACAAATATATTTATTATCAAGATGTTTCAACTTGTTATTATTATCAGCTTACTTTTATGGAGTAAAAGGTCTTCTGTGCTCACACCAGATGGCCAGGAAAATGTTAGGAAATCATTTCCAAAGGATGTGCTCAGTAATCCAAAACAAGCCAAAAGTTGAACCTCCTGCTATTTGGACAATCCAACACCCACACAAAGAGCAGAGGAAATAAAGTGTTCCTTCTTTCCTTCAAGTTTCTACCTTGATTGGGTTATTAATATGACAAAACAAAATAATAGCACAATCCCAATACCAAGTATGTTTGCCAGTATCTTTTTTTTTCAAGTGTATTTATTTTGAGAGAGACAGAGCGAGCACAAATGCGAGCAGGGGAGGGGCAGAGAGAGGGGGAGACAGAGAATCCCAAGCAGGCTCCATGTTGTCAGCACAGACCCCGACTGGGGCGGGGCTCCATCTCATGAACCTTGAGATCATGACCTGAGCAGAAATCAAGAGTCAGACACTTAACCAATTGAGCCACCCAGGTGCCCCACGTTTGCCAATATCTAACTGAATTTAAAATAGAAGCTTTCGAATAAACTATTTGTAAAAAATAAATAAATAAATAAATAAATAAATAAAATAGAAGCTTTCATTTCATCACCAGCCTGTAAGAAGTGCAACTATGCAGGGACCACCATGATGGGAGGAGCCTACATCATGTGGAGAGGGCCTGGAGGATGAGACACCACACGGAGAGAGAGAGAGAGAGTGGCCACAGATGCTGAGGAACCTTGGAGTGAAGAGGCAGTCTTGGAAGTGGAACCTGCAGCGTCAGCCACCCAACCAACCAATGTCATCTAGAGCCCGGTGGAGACCTTCTGAAATCCCTGACCAACAAAACTCTGAGAATGGTTACTGTGAGTCACCGAGTTCTGGGGTGGGTTTTCAGGCAGCAATATAGAACCAAAACAGACAGTCGTCAATCACCTCTTGGAATGAGCTTTGGTACTGCCAGAGAAGTAACAGTGTGGTGGTCTGGTCATTCTTCAGACAGGAGTAGAAAATAAGTAAGGGTCCTGCCAGCTGGCTCAGAACTCAGAGGCACTCATCCTTAATCCTCAGGCAAAAGGTATCTACAGCAGGGTGCCCAGCTGTCCATTTCGGCTCAGGTCATGATCTTGCGGTTTCATGGGTTCGAGCCCCACATCGGGCTGTGCACGGATGGTATGGAGCCTGCTTGGGATTCTATCTCCCCCTCTCTCTCTGCCCCTTTCCTACTCACACTGTCTCTATCTCTCCAAGATTTTTTTTAAGTTATCTACAGCAAGAGGGGTGCCTAGATGGTGCAGTCCATTAAGAATCTGATGACTCTGGTCTCAGCTCAAGTCATGATCTCATGGATTCATGAGATCGAGCCCTATGTCAGATTCTGCATTGACAGTGCAGAGCCTGCTTGGGATTCCCTCTCCCCCTCTCTCTGCACCGCCCTTGCTGTCTCTCAAAGTAAATAAATAAACTTAAAAAAAAAGTTATCTACAGCAAAAATGGGACTACCGGACTTCTGCCCAATTCATCCCAATAGGAATTATTAAGGCCATGGGGGCTCTAATGGTGCGGGGCTACCTCATTCAATTTAAAATCTCCCATGAGCAGGAAGCTGAGGCAGGATCCCAAAGAAACTGCTGACTCTGCAGGAAAATGACTACTTGCCTTTAGGAATCCTCCCCAACTGTGTGAATCATAGAGAAATCCAGCAAACTGCTTGCAGGTACCTAACTAATAATGAGTTATGCAATTTATCAATATGCTAACCTCTCAAGAGCAAGACACAGGCTAGTCCTGGAGTGTCTCTTACATCTACAGCCCACATGATCCCAGAAATCTGCAAACAGTCTCAAGGCCGTACCAAATTTGTCAAGGAAATGTAACAGACACCCAACACCATACAGCAAAGGAATAGGTAGGACGTTTGGGCAATATTATCATATGAGTACTTTTTAAATCTATAGCTATTTCTTCAGTTCCAGCAAACTAGGACATGTGACCATGCTATCTATATTCTACAGTGCTATTAAAATTAGTTATAATAAGGGGTGCCTGGGTGGCTCAATAGGTTAAGTGTTGGACCTTGGCTAAGGTCATGATCTCACGGATGGTGAGGTTAAGCCCCATGTCGGGCTCTGTACTGACACCCCGGAGCCTCCTTCGAATTCTCTGTATCTCTCTCTCTATCCCTCCCCAACTCATATTCATTCATTCATTCATTCTCTCTCTCTCAAAAATAAACATTTTAAAAAATTAGTTATAGGGGCATCTGGGTGGCTCAGTCGGTTAAGCGTCGGACTACAGCTCAAGTCATGATCTCATGGTTCATGGGTTCAAGCCCCACATCAGGCTCTGTGCTGACAGCTCAGTGCCTGGAGCCTGATTCAGATTCTGCAGCTCCTTCTCTCTCTGCCCCTCCCCCACTTGTGTGCACGATCTCTCTCTCCCTCCCTCAAAAGTAAACATTAAAAATTTTTTAATTAGTTATAATAAATATTCCCAACACAGAAGAATGATGGAGAGTGATTGAGCTCTCAAAGAACACTGAGAAATGTTAATAAGAATAAGGACCCCCCTTTATTCTGCAAAGTGTTTTTTACAGTTTTGTCCCAAAGCAGCCTTTGGAGAGAAGTTAGTTTTTTTATGTTCACTTTACCGACTAGGGAAGAGGAACACACGGAAAGCTGCAGTGAGAAAAAGTGCCTTTATGAACCCTGGACCTCTAACACTGCTAGAATGTATCCCAGTCTCTATGTATCTGTACCTATCAAACCACATACAAAAGCATAGATGATCAACTGGTAGATGGCCAAGATGGAAAACCTAAGAGGCAATTTA
Organism: Hyaena hyaena; assembly: GCF_003009895.1. Taxonomy (NCBI): domain Eukaryota; kingdom Metazoa; phylum Chordata; class Mammalia; order Carnivora; family Hyaenidae; genus Hyaena; species Hyaena hyaena. The sequence goes on along the minus strand of NW_024080712.1, from coordinate 3,366,745 downwards.
GACTCTGGTCTGCTACCCTACAGGAATAATTTCACCTCTCCTTACCTTTATCCATTCCAAAATAACCCAGTCCCAGAAGTAAAAATTACCAAACCAATAATTATTTGTCAACTTTCAGAATAAAACTACTCTCCCTATCAGGATTTAAACTTACTATAAATTAATTCATGCCAAAATACAGAAAGTGTCCTGTATTACAAGGCAAATAATATTTTTTAAACATTTTTAATGTTTTATTTCTGAGAGAGAGAGAGAGAGAGATACAGAATCTGAAACAGGCTCCACGCTCTGAGCTGGCTGTCAGCACAGAGACCGACGCGGGGCTTGAACCCACGGACCATGAGATCATGACCTGAGCCGAAGTCGGACGCTTAACCAATTGAGCCACCCAGGCGCCCCAAATAATATTTTTATCAGAGTCTTGATATGGGAGCAAAAGTTGAGTGATCTTATCCCAGATAGAGCAGAAAGCTGCTGTTTATACTAAAATATTGTGATGACATATAAAATGAGGTTACCAGGAGCTACAGGAGGGCAGAAATGGGTAATTATTGTTTAGTAGGTACACAGTTTCTGTTTGGGATGATGAAAAAGTTCTGGAAATACACACTGGTAATGGTTGTACAACATTGCAAATGTACTTAATGCCAATGAATAGTACACTTAAAAATGGTTAAAATGGTAAATTTTGTGTTTTACTGCAAAAAAAATTCTTAAGAAAAAAATTGCCTGGGGTGCCTGGGTGGCTCAGTCGGTTGGGTGTCTGACTTCAGCTCAGGTCATGATCTCACGGTCCGTGGGTTCGAACCCTGCTTCGGGCTCTGTGCTGACAGCTAGCTCAGAGCCTGGAGGCTGCTTCAGATTCTGTGTCTCCCTCTCTCTCTGGCCCTCCCCTGCTCACGCGCTCTCTCAGATATAAATTAAAAAAAAAAAAGAAAAGAAAAAAATTGCCCGAATGAGGAACTATTCCAGATCAAAGGAGACTAAAGAGTCACGAATAGCTAAATCATTAACATTTCAATGGCAGAGATGGCTCAAGAAGAAGTTGTTAAGAACTTGGTTTCCTGTTAGGTATAAATCAATCTGAACGGTTTCAAAAGCCTTTTCAGTTGTAATTTTTCAATCTAAACACTGTTGTAAGAGGCCTCCTCGTATTGGTCACTGTGATATTTCCTATCTAAAAAAACACTTCAAACTTAGACAATACTTTAACCAAATGGTAAAAATTTAAATCGCCAGTGAGGGATAATGAGACATCACGTGCTTCCCAATGCCTTCACTAGCTGAGAAGGACCCCACTGCTTATGCAGGATCCCACAAATATGCATAACCTTAATCTAACCGTGAGGTGGTTGCTGGCTACCCAAGGAACCCAAATTTGGTGCATTCTACAAAACAATGTTGTGAAATGTCATTATTTAAAATGTGAATGTCACAGAAAACAAAGAAAAGGCTTTCAGGAACTATTCCAGATCAAAGGAGACCAAAGAGCCATGACAAATAAATTCAGTATGCGATCCTGGGTGGGATCCCGATTCAGGAAAAGACAAAAAGATTCCATGAAGAACTTCTTGGGGACAATTGAGGAAACTGTAATATAGGCTGCAGAATAAAGTACTATACTAAACTGATATTAAACTTACTGAATTTGAATAACTGTTATGTGCTTACGTTCAGTTTTTAAATTTTATACGTAAATAGAAAACAATTACTAACATTATCTTGACTAGATACTGCTTGTCTAAAAAGAGCTGTTCATAAATGCTATCCTCTAGTTAGTGAAAGTGTTTTTCACAAGGGTATGAGATAGCAATTCTGCAACTACTTTACATGTATGCTAGAATTAAACAAATAAATATTCAAGTTTAAACTATTAAAGCATTTAAGAACATGATATATGAAACTTCATCTCAAATGATTTCATAAGGTAGATGATAAATAAATGGATGGATGGACAGATATAAAATCCATATACATACATGGAGAGACAGAAAGAAAATAAGGCAAATGTGGCATATGTTAAGTAAATTCAGGTAAAGGTGTCTCTTTTTTTTAATGTTTTATTTATTTCTGAGAGAGACAGCATGGGCAGGGGAGGCTCAGAGATAGAGGGAGACACAGAATCTGAAACAGTCTCCAGGCTCTGAGCTAGCTGTCAGCACAGAGCCCGACGCAGGGCTCGAACCCATGAACCATAAGATCATGACCTGAGCCGAAGCCGGTCACTTAACCGACTGAGCCACCCAGGCACCCCATAATCCAGGTAAAGGTTTCATAGGATTTCTTGGTACTATTCTCACAACTTGTCTATCAGTTTGAAATTACTTCAAAATAAAAAGTTTAACCTGGGTCCTTGAATTTTTAAATGACAGAAAACCACTTACACAACCAGAAATACCCACACTGGAAAGGAAAACTGTTGCATTAAGCCTCTGAAAGTTGGAACACACAATTGCTAGTGTTACACTAATATGATAGGACTTTAATGTTAATTGATCTTTGCTTCTTGGAGGGCTCAGCTGTATTTTAATCAAATATTTATCACAAATACTCTAGGAAATGATATGAAATGGATACGGATCCACCAATGAATACTAAAAATTAACAGTCAAAAGTTTGAGGAGAAATAGGATATTCATTTGGTCTCAAAGCATCTCCCTCAAGATTCTCTATGGGGGATATCCTGCAGACACTAACATAAGGGACCAAAGTAAACATCACCATTAATAAGATCTGTCAACATTATGAACTTCATGATAGAATGCAATGAAAAGGGTGCATTATTGTTTTTCTAGTAATCTTGCCAAAAATGCGCAACTTTATTCAAGTCAGACAAAAACATCAAACAAACCCAAATTAAGAAACATTCTACAAAATAACTGATCAATACTCTTCAAAAGTGTCATGAAAGGCAAGATTAAAAACCCTAGACAAGACTAAGGAGAAATAACTAAATGCAATATACGATCGTGAATAGTATCCTAGAACAGAAATCGATCACCAGTGGAAAAGTGAAATTTCATTAAGGTCTGCAGTGCAGTTAATAATACTGTAACGATGTTAATTTCCCCATTCTTGATCACTGTACTGATTATGTAAGATGTTAACATTTAGGCAGCAAGGTAAGGAATATAAGGGAACTCTGTTCTATTTTTGCAACTTTTCTAAAAGTCATCTTCTGTAAGCTTATCTCTTCAGTGACTGAATATTCCTACTCGATTGAACATACATGTTAAGCTCCATTCCTACTCAAAATTCCACTAGAACCATAATACAGAGTTGTTGTTTTTAAGTCTTAAACCTACAAAAACGAGACAAAGGGAAAAAACAAAATTATGGTGGCTAGAAAACAGATGGACAGATAGTGATAGCAGGAAGTGGAAACGAAGGAGGTCAATTCATACAACAGACTCTGGGAAAGGACCCAACTCCCTCTGAGATATAAGCAGAGCTAGAAGCAGGAAGATAACAGCATTTCAAACCTAAGACATCATTATTTAGGTAGTACTAAGAAAATAGCCAAAGAAGATATGACACAATAGTATTACCACTTAGTGTTTATCATAGACTTCTTAAAAGAGCTCTTTTAGGGGCGCCTGGGTGGCTTAGTCGGTTAAGCGTCCGACTTTCGCTTAGGTCATGATCTCGCGGTTCGTGGGTTCGAGCCCCGCGTCGGGCTCTGTGCTGACTGCCAGCTCAGAGCCTGGAGCCTGTTTCAATCTGTGACTCCCTCTCTCTCTGACCCTCCCCTGCTCGCGCTGTCTCTCTCTCTCTCCTAGAAATAAATAAAACATTAAAAAAAAATTAAAAAAAAAAGAGCTCTTTTACACTTAGATTTTTCATTTATCACTCACATATACATAGAAAGGAAAATAAGCAAAATTAGTTGTTCACGGTTTTCCTAAAACTTCACACTCAGAATTAAACTTCTGTCAATCTTTTCGACTAAGAGTGGTCAATGTCCATATTTTTCCACGGTGCTGTCCTCTGTGCTAGCAACGCATCTGGCGATGGAGCATTTCTTTTAAAAAATCCAAAGAAACTGGAACCATCAGTACTCAGCTTAGAAATTTTGTAAAACTATTTTTGACTACTGCTTTCAATTTGCTGCTAAACACTGAGGGAACATCCAATTACCACCTCTCTCACCACTCCCACCTCCCATCCATTTCGATCCAAAGGGTTAAAAGTGCTTCATTCTGCACTCCAGTATTTTTTCCCTAGCCACTAAACACCCAGTCTGTCAGCTTTGATGCAATGTAAAATACGATTAATTGTGAAATGTCTTAATTTTAAGTAAAGGAGGGGGGAATATGTGCCTCAAAAATAAATAAAACAAAACAGTGTTGTACTAGCACAATGATAGAAATATAGATCAATGGAATAGAATGAGTAATCCAAACATAAACCCTTCTATTTATGGTCAACTGATTTTGGACAAGGGTTCCAAAACCATTTAATGGGGGGAAAATGTTATGACAACTTCGCAATAAATGCTACAAAGCCAACTGGATATCCATATACAAAACAATGGAGCTGAACCCCTACCTCACACCACATAAAAAATTAACCCAAAATGGATCAAGGACCTAAACATAAAAGCTAAAACTATAAAACTCTTACAGGAAAACACAGGAGTAAATCATGATCTTAGATTAGGCTATGGTTTCTTTATTATGACACCAAAAACATAAACGCGAAAGCAAAAAGTAAATAGATTACCTCATCAAAATTTAAAAAAAAAAAAACTGTATGCTTCAAAGGACACCATCGAGAAAAAGACAACCCACAGAATGAGAGAAAAATTTTGTAAGTCATTTATCTGACAGGGGACTTGTATCTAGAATATAGAAAGAGCTTCTACAATGCCATGTTTTTTAAAGACAAGTAACATAATTTAAAAGTGGGCAAAGGATCTAAAGAGACATTTCTCTAAAGAAGGTCTATAAATGGCAAATAAGTACATGATATCCTCTACATCATTAGTCCCAAGGGGAATACAAATTAAAACCACCATAAGATACCATTTCTAACCCACTAGGATGGCTATAATCGAAAAGACAGACAATAACAAATGTTGGTGAGGATGTAGAGAAATTGGGATCCTCATATATTGCTGGTGGGAATGTAAAAACAATGCAGCGGCTTCAGTAGAGTCTGGTAGTTCCTCAAAGAACTAAATACAGAGTTACCATATGTAATGTAGCAATTCCACTCCTAGTTATTAACCAAGAGAAATGAAAACATACATCCACATAAAAACTTGTACACAAATGTTCACAGCAGCATTATTCGTAATAGCCAAAATGTAGAAACAACCCATACGTCCACCAACTGATGGACACACAAAATGTGGTATATACACAGAGCCAAATATGACTGGGCCATTAAAGTACTGATACATGCTACAACATGAACACTGAAAACATTATGCTAAAAAAGCTAATCATAAACGACCACATATTGTACGATTCCACTTATGTGAAATGTTCAGAAGAGACAAATCCATACAAATAGAAAGTGGAGTTGTGGTTGCCTAGGGATAGTAGGACTGGAGAGGACTACTATGGGGTAACCTGCCTAGGGGTTCTTTTTGAGGTGACGAAAATATTCTGTAAATTTATAGTGAATACATTAAAAATTGAATTGTATACTTTAAACAGGTAAGTTGTATAGTATGTGAATTATATCTCAGTAAAGCTGTTAATTTTAAAAGTGAGAAAACAAGAGACAGAAAACAAATTTTAAAAAATGTAACTGCATGAGTGTTCTAAGTTGATTACGTTAAGTATATCAAAATCCAATGGGATGTATGTAGAAAACGGAATCTTTACCATATGAAGGATTTATTAAATTAAAATGGCACAATCAGTTCAGGGTGCTTAGTTAGGATTATTAACGTATCAATGTTTATATGGTGGCTGAAAAGCCCAATAGTAGAAAGCAATATAGTTAGAAATAAATAGAAATGGGGGGATTATAATTACTGACCTAGCAAAGAAAACACATTAACTAGTAAAGTGATAAAATCTATTACTCATCCTCATTTGGAAAAGGTTAGGAGTATTTATTATGAGAAAAAACCAACATGGGGGGGGGGGGGAAGCACCTAGGTGGCTCAGTCAGTAAAGCGTCCAACTTCAGCTCAGGTCATGATCTCTCGGTTCGTGGGTTCAAGCCCCGTGTCCGGCTCTGTGCTGACAGCTAGTTCAAAGCCTGGAGCCTGTCTTCGGATTCCGTGTCTCCCTCTCTCTCTGACCCTCCCCTGTTCATGCTGTCTCTCTCTCTCTCTCAAAAATAAATAAAACATTAAAAAAATTTTTTTAAACCAATATGGGCATAAAAAGAGTTGAAATTGACTATATGTGAGATGTTCTATAGTACATGAAATTCAGCTTGTAAATGCAGTAACATTTAGTAGAAAGGAGGAAAATATAATACCCAAAAAGAATTCAAATACATAGGAGCCTGTTCATAAATCCAACTCCATTTTATTATTCAGTACAATCTCCCATTCTAAATGTAGAATAATATAGAGTAGGGGTTGGCAAACTTTGTAAACACTTTAGGTTCTGTGGGCTATAAACAGTCTCTGTTACAGCTATTCACCTTGGCCACTCTAGAGCAAAAGCAGCCATGTACAATACAGAAACACACAAGGGTGGCTGTGTGCCAATAAAACTGTTTATGAAAGCTGAAATGTGAGTTTCATATCATTTTCACGTGTCATGAAATATTTTTATTTATTTTTTTAATGTTTATTTATTTCTAGGAGACAGAGAGAGAGACAGCGTGAGCAGGGGAGGGTCAGAGAGAGAGGGAGTCACAGACTGAAACAGGCTCCAGGCTCTGAGCTGGCAGTCAGCACAGAGCCCGACACGGGGCTCGAACCCACGAACCGTGAGATCATGACCTAAGCGAAAGTCGGACGCTTAACCAACTAAGCCACCCAGGCACCCCAATCATGAAATATTTTTAAATTTGTCCAAACCATTTAAAAATGTAAAAACCATTCTTAGCTCATTGGCCATACCCAAAAAAAAATGAAACAAAACAAGATGACAGGATGGATTTGGCCCACAGACTCTATTTTGCCATTCCCAACAGAAGAATCCCTTTTCAGTATCAGAAACACTGCAACATACTGACGAACAAAAAAGGAGCAACCAAGGCTTACACGGCACAATACTTGCCAGAAACAAAAAAGACACACTAATAGTATGCCTCATCTGGAAAATAGTGACAAAAACCATTAAGAATGTTTATGGTAATTAAGTAATTACACACAAAAATTTCTCAGAATAGTACTGGATGCCCAGCAAGTACTCAAAAACTATTTCCAATATTATTAGCAAAAAGATATTCATGCTGACTCACAGAGAGAAGACCAAGGCAATGATTCCATTCCTGCAGTAGTACAACACAGATCAGAATTAACAGTGATTACATTTAGGTCGAAAATTCCCTGCCATGGTATTTTCTCAAAAAAGTCTAAAATTCTCAAGGCTAAATTTTATTTCAGCACCAGAAAGCTGTTATTGACATAGAAGTTTCTAGAAGAGAAGTGAGAATGACAAAATATTTGAGACTTACTGCTCTAAAAAACTACCAAAGGAGGGCCGCCTGGGTGGCTTAGTCGACTGAGCATCCAAATTCAGCTCAAGTCATGATCTCACAGTTCGTGAGTCTGAGTCCCACATCCGGCTCTGTGCTGACAGCTCAGAGCCCGGAACCTGCTTCAGATGCTGTGTCCCCTGCTCTCTCTGTCCCTCCCCCACTCACGCTGTTTCTCTCTCTCAAAAATAAAGACTAAAATTTTTCAAAAAAAATTACCCAAAGGATTCCTCTCTCAAAGGAAAAATTAAGATTAGGGTGAAGATTCCATCCTTGGCTACACATGTGAGGCCAGTGCCAAAACCAGCACGTTGAACTGACCTTTACCAAGGATCTGTTCCATCATAGAACCCACGAAAAGTCAGTGTTTGCTAAACAGCTCAGGACTCCTCTATTCCACCTGACCACTTGCTACTTCTCAGTTTCTAAGTACAGGGCACTTCAGCAGAACCCTGTGTTCAGGAACAGGGGAATTCTCCTACTTGCCCCCAACCCAGTCTTCTGTTGCACACCACCAACAGAAAGAGAAGCCATTTACTTATTAACCATGAGAGGTGCCTGCAAACACTGTATTTACCTGACCTGCAAAGGAAAGCTCCTAACTCACAAACAGCAGCACTACCTGCCTTTTCCAGATAAAACTGCGTTTTGAGAGAGAAAAGCAAATCGATACTCATTTTGATTTCACAACCTTCAACAATGGAATGCTGACAAAGCACCCTGCTCTACATTCACCCAACCACCTGTCACCAACATCAGCCTCAAACACAAAGGGCTATTTTTATGTAGTATACTACAGAGATAGATAATATCCCATTGCCATGGCAACAAGTTTTTCAGAAGATATGCTAGCCCATGAAGAATGCAAAAGAGAACAAAGCTATTTCTTTGCACTTGCCTTTGCGTATATGAGGAAGATTCTAAGTTTTTTTAAGGCCTCGGTTTGCTCAATGTGTGTCTTGGTAAGTTTGAGTAATGTACAAAGAAATCCTTAGTGGACACATACACACATAGCTAAATCGCTACAGGAATCGTATCCTTCAGGGAAAGAAAAATGTCGAACTAATGCTAGGTCATATCCCCAAATGTTATAATATACTTTCTACTCCCCTGAATTCATCTCTGGTCCTAGGGCAACCTTTCCCACCATGTGCAGCTACCTCTTAGCAGAATCTCCAAGAGGGCCACTCTATTGCTGTATCTTTTCCCGGTGCCCTGAGCAAGAACAAACACAGCAAACCATGGAAATGTCCCACTCCGATCAAAAAGCACACACATGCCCACATCCCATATCCAAAGGCAGACAGACAACCCCACAGTCTTCAAGGCTTCCCTAAGGAAGTAGAAAGCAGCAGCTCAGATGGACCAGTCGCTCCTGTCCAGCCCCCTCTCGTCCCTGCTGGACGTATGCACACCAAGCCCAGCTTGGCACAAATGGACCTCCCTCACCCCCCACACCAGCCATACCCCATTCTCCCTAGGATCTAGGGCAGTGGTTCCCAGTCCAACTCATAGCCCGTGCCGGCTTTTCCTCCATTTATCCCCCAGAGCCACAACCCTTCTTCATCCACTCTGCCCATGAGGCTGGTCTCTGTAAGCTTCAACAACCAGGCTTCCCCACCTCTGGCTTCCAGTTGGGCACTGTCGCACATCAGACAGCTGAAGACAGAGCTGGTTATTTGTCCCTCAGCGCACCAGCCCCTACCTGGCCACAGCTCTGGAAATGGCTGTATTCTTCTAGACTACTGTTCCTTTAGCAGAACCACAGCTTTCACAGCTCCAGCGACAACATTCCCCTCCTTGGCCCCTTCCGATTGAGAGACAGCAATGGTTCCTGCTGCTGCTAACCTCTCCATGCCTCTACATTCCTGTATTCAGTAAAACCCTCTGAGCATCCCATTTCCTTCAGGGCCCCAAACAATACATAGCCTTATCCCAATTTCTGTTGGCTTCCTTGGCTTCAAAGTTTATTCAGCCTTGACCCTAGACTGTGCCATGTTCTGCTTTACCATACTGAAGCTCCTTAGAAGTAGGTCCAAATCCCCTACTCACACCCATAAACTAAACCCTTTTTTTCTTTATTATTTTTTAAAAAAAATTTTTTTTAATATTTTATTTATTTCTAGGAGAGAGAGAGAGACAGCGTGAGCAGAGGAGGGTCAGAGAGAGAGGGAGTCACAGACTCTGAAACAGGCTCCAGGCTCTGAGCTGGCAGTCACCACAGAGCCCGACGCGGGGCTTGAACCCATGAACCGCAAGATCATGACCTAAGCGAAAGTCGGACGCTTAACTGACTAAGCCACCCAGGCACCCCTAAACTGAACCCTTTAAACAAGAATTCCAACACTTACACAGAATTGCTATGAAAGCCAGAGCCTCTCTATTGCGAGACATCATCAAGAAACCTCCCTTTTTAAATGTTGCATTAGAGAGAAGGTACATGCACATGGGGGCAGGACAGAGACAGGGAGAGAGAGAATCCTAAGCAGGCTCCTCACTGTCAGCACAGACCCTGACTCAATCTCTCAAACCGTGAGATCGCGGCCTGAGCTGAAAACAAGAGTCAGATGCTTAAGCGACTGAGCCACCCAGACACCCCTCCTTTTCTTTTTTAGTTTGTCTCTTCAACAAAGGCTGAATTTCAACCCAAATAATGATGAAAAGTATTACCTATGTCACCGTGGGCAAATTAATGAATCTCTGCACCCGTTCTGTTTTCTTCAAACTGAGGGGCAATAATACCTACCTACCTCGTGGCTTGCTTGTGAGAATTAAACAAGATGAGCAATCCACAGGTTCTAGGACAAGGCAAATTACATGATCATCAGCGAATAAATGGTAGTGCCTACCATAATTATCATGTATCTACAACCAGAGTAAATTTTGCCCCAAGGGACATTTGTCAATATCTGGGAACATGTTTGGTAGTAACAACTGGGGGAAGGGCAGATACTGGCATCTACTGGGTAGAGAGCAGGGCTGCTGCTGGACATTCTATAATGAACAGGGCAGCCCCCACAGCAAAGAATGATCTGGACCAAAGTGTCAATGGTGTCCAGGTGGAGAAACCTTGATATAGAACAAAGAATTAAAAGAACCTAAGACATCCACATGTTAAGTTTCATGCATTTTGCTTCCAGTGCCATCTCTCAGTAATAGGACTCTGAATTTACCAGAGTGCAGGAGAAGGAATTAAAACATTTTAACACAATTTTAAAGGAATCCTAACACACACACACACACACACAAAGCAAGCACATCAAACACCTGAAGGGGCAAAAACCTGTTCGTGTAGAATATCATCTATTTTTCACAAGGCTGACCCTTAACTAAGGGATGAAAAAAGAGATAATTGCATTAAATATGTCCTTTTGAAGGCATCAGGGCAGACATGACACATTTAAGAAAGCCTGCTTTTAAAAAAGAAACAATTCTTAATTGCTGGCATTTATGGGATTTTTCAATTAGTCAGGAAATTAATGCAGGTGAAACATTTAATTACCCCCAGGAGGCTGAACAAAGTTATTTTTCTGTAAACCCACGGCAAAGTGTTACAAATGAATTAAGTCAAAGCAAACGTTTACTACTAACCTAATATTAATAGCCTCTCCTGGTCCTGAATTAAATTACGAGGAGAGCCGAGTTTCTCCAGTCTGTTAAAATCACTTTTGGGGCGCCTGGGTGGCTCAATCTGTTTAGCATCCGACTTCAACTCAGGTCATGATCTCGGGGTTTGTGGGTTCAAGCCCCGCATCGGGCTCTGTGCTGACAGCTAGCTCAGAGCCTGAAGCCTCTCTTCAGATTCTGTGTCTCCCTCCCTCTCTGACCCTCCCCCGCTTACACTGTCTCTATCAAAAGTCAACAAAACACTAAAAAATTTTTTAGTTTTTTTAAATAAAAATTTTTTTTGAAAAATCACTTTTCCTCTCAGATTCATGTTCTAGCCAGTCTCTGAAGTAGAGATCACAGTGGTAAATACAACAGGCCCGAAAGCCAGCTGCCATGTGCTTCACAGGGGCTCCCTGGAATGAAGTGAGTGGACAGGGCCAGACTGAGGTCGGGAGCAGAGAGCGCAGAGTGGGGACGGCAGGGTGAGGTCCTGGAGGAAGCAGCTGAGCATTCATTCCCTGGGCTTCCTCCACCCCCCCACCCCCAGGCCACCTAGAGGGGGAGGGACCACCGCAGGCTCATGGGATCTCATTCCAGACCCAGACATGCCAGCGGTGCGGCTGACATTCTGACTCTGCAAACAAGGAACCATGAAGAACTGAAATTCCTAGTGCAGCCACCTCGCAACTCTTCTGAGCAAGGCTTCCTCGTCGTTTTCCTCATTGTTTTCGTGCTATGCTCCTGCCCTTGGGTGGTCTGCATGGACCTCTTCCAAGAAGGTTTTTAAATGCATAAAATTAAACACTTAGATAAGATATAAAACAAATTTCCTGAAAATTTAGCTATCAAAATATTAAAAAGCAAGTCTGTGGTAGTAATGCATGGGTTTAACTATGCATTACTACCTGTGATAATTATAATATTTACAAAATTGCCTATTTCTACAGGTGATAAAATCAGACAGGTACTACCACAACTGGTTTGTTGCCTACATGCACAATAGAAGGAAAGGCTTGGTTTCAGTTAGGGGTTGGCACAAATAAAAACATATACGTTTCCACATCTAAATCCACAGACCCCTGCAATGGGCCCGGACCCAGGCCCGCTTTCGAGTATGCCAGGCAGGAGTGGGCATGCAGGGCATTCACATCTGCTTTTCCGCTTTTCCTGCCTCCTACTAGTGAAGAAGAAAAACGAACTGCCTAAAGACTAAACTGAAAATAATACATGACAAGATAATATATTTGCCAGTTCTACTTGGCATAAGAAAATGAATTATGCATGAAAATGTTTTTTAAAAAGATAAATTTTAAATGAGTGGTTGAGCAAAAATATCCATATTTTCAGGCCCCCAAAAGCTAAATACAGTAATTTTCCGCTTCAGAAAACTCTGGAAAGCAAGTGTGGTACAAAATTTCTAAGGTGACACATACATACCCCCAATAACTCTCACTTCCTGGTGTCTATGCTTTTGAATTATCCTCTCCCCTTCAGTGCAGACAAAACCTGTGACTTGCCTCTAAACAACAAGATAGGGCAAAGGCAATGAAGTATCACTCCTCTAAGCCAACTGGAGAGAGAGAATCTCCTTAAAGAAGCCAACAGCCATATTATGAATTGCCTATGGAAAGAGTCATGTGGCAGAGAACTGCAGGCGGCCTCTGGTAGCTAAGAGCTTCAGTCCTAAAATCACAAGGAACTTAATTCTGCTAACAACTATGAGAGCTTGGAAGATGTCCCCGAGCTCCACAAAGGAAGCCAGCCAATGCCTTGATTCCAGCCTGTGAAACCCGGAGCTGAGGGCCCAGTTAAGCCATGTCAGGACTCCTGACAAAAACAAACAGTGAAATAATAAATATGTGTTGTTTTAAGGTGCGATTTAAATTTACGCCAAGTCATTATAGAGCAACAGATAATTAATGCAGTAACCAATAGAGAGGATGACCAACCATCTCAATTTGCCTGCAACTGTCCTGCTTTGAAAACTGAGAGTCCCGTGCCCCAGGACACCCCTCAGTCCTGGGCAACCCAGGCTGGTTAGTTGCTGCTATGATCTGAATGTGTGTCCCCCACAAAATACATATGCTGAAATCCTAATGCCCAATGTGATGCTATCACGAGGGAGGATAGAGCCCTCACGAATGGGATTTAATGACTTTCCAAAGCGGCTCCAGAGGGATCCCTAGCCCTTTCCACCACGTGAGGACACCGCAAGAAGGTGCCAGCTATGAACCAGAAGAGAGATCCCTCACCAGAAGGCAAACATGCTGGCACCTTGATCTTGGACTGATTACCACCTTCCAGAACTTTGGGCAGTAAATTTCTGTGGTTTATAAACCACCCAGTCTGTGGTATTTGTTTTTTGCTTTTTAAAGATAAAGTCATATTTATTAGAACAGTGTGTGACATATTGTAATCATATATATTAGATATTATTTCTCTCCTAGCAGTTTTGTTAAATAGCTGGTAGAGAAAACAAAACTGACCAACTGGTACAGAGCTTTAAGTAAATAATGTCTTGGATCATGCTTATGTAAGCAATTCCATCTTCAGTTCCAGATTTTTCACAGTTCCATAGTGCGTGTGGTATTTGTTATAGCAGCATAAACAGACTTAGGTGTCCCACCAAAAGACTATATACTCAAGAACAGAATGTTGTGTGGGGCGCCTGGGTGGCTCAGTCAGTTAAGTGTCCGACTTCAGCTCAGGTCATGATCTCACAGTTTGTGGGTTCGAGCCCCACGTCGGGCTCTGTGCTGACAGCTGGCTCAGAGCCTGGAGCCTGTTTCAGATTCTGTGTCTCCCTCTCTCTCTGACCCTCCCCTGCTCACACTGTCTTTCTCAGGAATAAACAAAACATTTTAAAAAATTAAAAAAAAAAAAAAAAAAAACAGAATGTTGTAGGGGCACCTGGGTGGCTCAGTTGATTAAGCATCCAACTTCAGTTCAGGTCATGATCTAACAGTTCATGGGTTAGAGCCCCGAATTGGGCTCTCTGCTGTCAATACAGAGCCTGCTTCAGATTTTCTGCCCCCCTCTCTCTCTGCCCCTTCCCAGCTCATGTGATCTCTCTCAAAAATAACATTTAAAAAAAAACCCAAAGCTTAAAATCAAATCTTAAAAAAAAAAAGGGGGGGGGAGAACAGAATGATGTAAATACAAAATCCTAGATACTTGCCTTTACAACACAATGAGAAATTTTGAAAAAAAAATCTGGAAAGGAGCCAAACTCTCTTTTAAAAGTTACTGATAATTAGTGAAACAACTCAAGATTTCCTGACAACCAATTTTCTAGACCCTTAAATTAGGACAGTCCCCAGTTATTCATGTGAAACTAGGCCAATATTCAAATCCATCTTGCATTATTTTTTAGGTAATCTCTAACCCAACGTGAGGCTTGAACTCACAACCTCAAGATCAAGAATCGCACGCTCCACCAACAGAACCAGCCAGGCATCCCATCTTGTATTTCTTGTCTTCGCTTTGCTGCCTTTTCCATCTTTCTGTTGGTTTGTCCAATTATTCTATTTTTTTATGTCTTTATTTTGAGAGAGCAAGCGGGCGAGGAGCAGAGAGAGAATCCGAAGCAGGCTCCAGGATTTGAGCTGTCAGCTGGATGCAGGACTCCAACCCATGGACTGTGAGATCATGACCTGAGCCAAAGTCAGACACTTAACCGACTGAGCCCCCTGGCGCACCTGTCCGATTACTCTAAATCAGTCTCAAACACATTCTCTGCCACTAGCTCGATTGTGTGGAACCATCATTTAGTCTTGCCATTTGACCAAAGACCACAGATGCTTTTTCTGACCATATTAAACCTCTCCGTGTTCCCTTTGCCTCTGACCACTCCCAGGGTCCTTCTTCAAAGATAAATACTATGAAGAGTACCTGGGTGGCTCCATCGGTTGAACTTCCAACTCTTGATTTTAGCTCAGGTCATGATTTCATGGTTCATGAGTACAAGCACAGAGCCTGCTTGGGATTCTCATTCTCATTTTCTTTCTCTCTCTCTCTCTCTCTCTCTCTCTCTCCCCCCCCACCTTCCCCACTCATGCACCCATGAGCGCACACATGCTCTCAAAATAAACAAATATTTTTAAAAAAACAAAATAAGGGGCGCCTGAGTGGCTCACTCGGTTGGGCGTCCGACCAGCTCAGGTCATGATCTCGCCGTTCATGGGTTTGAGCCCCGCATCGGGCTCTGTGCTGACAGCCAACTCAGAGCCTGGAGCCTGTTTCAGATTGTGTATCTCCCTCTCTCTCTGACCCTCCCCTGTTCACGCTCTCTCTCTCAGAAATAAATAAAACATTAAATTTTTTTTAAATAAATAAAATTAAAATTAAAAGTTAAATTAAAAAAATAAAATAAAATAATAAAAACCGGGGCACCTGGGTGGCTCACTTAAGCAATGGACTTCAGCTCAGGTCATGATCTTGCAGCTCGTGGGTTTAAGACCTGCATCAGGCTCTGTGCTGCCAACTGAGAGCCTGGAGCCTGCCTCAGATTCTGTGTCTCCCTCTCTCACTGCCCCTTCCCTGCTCACATTCTGTCTCTCTCTTTAAAAAAAAAAAACAAAAAAAAACTATTTTTTAAAAAAATTTTTAAATAAAAATAAACATCAAAAAAATTAAAAATAAAGATAAACCCTATGAATCATGTGATGTCTAAGACTTGCTTTAGGATAACAGAGGGGGAACGGAACAAAAGTGGGAACAGAGATGGAACAGAACTGACCAGGCATGTATTGATAGTTGTTGAGCATGGATGGCAAGCACAGAGGAGTTCGATGTATTATTCTATCCACTTGTTTGAGATTTTCCATGTAAAAAAAGATAAGAAAAAAAGCAAGCCTATGAAAGCCCAATCAATTAACTCAAAGGTCCTCTAACACTCTCAACAGTATCAGTGTGCAAGCGCTTCTGGGTGGCTCAGTCGGTTGAGCATCTGACTTCGGTTCAGGTCATGATCTCGCAGTTCCGGAGTTCAAGCTCTGCATCAGACTCTGTGCTGACAGCTCAGAGCCTGGAGCCTGCTTCGAATTCTGCCTCTCTCTCTCTCTCTCTCTCTCTCTGTCCCTTTCCCACTCACGCTGCCTCTCAATTTCTCTCTCAAAAATAAACATTAAAAAAATTTAAGAACATCAGTGTGTATTTCACACTGATAAAGGAGCCTTTAATATTTGTACACAGTTAGTACAGTCCCCAAGTCATGTGCCATTCTATAGAAATAAAAATGCCACCTATTTTCATTAGGCATAAAGGCCTCTACAGCACCATTATGAGTCATTGTAAGAATAAGTAATGAAGATTTTTAAAAAGGAAACATAGATGAAGTAGAGCTATGTGTGTCAACAAAGATAAATCCCAAAAACATAACAATGAGAGGAAAAGCAAGTTGCAGAAGGTTACAGAGTACAATACTCCTAATTTGAAGTTGAAAAGCCATACAAAACAATATATTGTTTTAGTGACATTTATACACACACACAATACACAAACTCAATATATACACAATAATAAAAGTATTACCATTTTTTTTCAATTCATGCACACCAAATTCAGGACAGCAGTAACCTCTGGGGTTGGGAGGGAGGGAGAATGAGACCAGAGAAGGAGGTCACAGGAAATCTTCACACTAACTGAGCTGTTTTACTAATTTGTTGGGTAATCCTCTAAATTTTGCACTCCTAAAGTACTTTTTTCTTTTAGAAAAGAGTCAACAAGCAACTATAATGCAAATGTCTTTCTTTTAACCACACAATGGTTTGGCTCTGGAACTTCCTATACCTGCTGACATTTTTTTCTTTTCTACACAAAAAAGAACACTATCTCAAACAGCATATATTCCTAGTTACTGCTTTAGTATTCTGGTCTCTATCCCCTTAAAGGGTATGTTTCAAAGGGATATGATATAAAAATGCAAAAATAGAAAACTGCTTTATTTACATTTTTAAAAAACATTTCTGGCTATAGTCTAACAATGGGGAAAGGTCACAAGAATTTGTCTTTTACCCATAGTTCTCTTTAATGATTAAACAGTTGCTTCAATGAACTACAAGACAACCTTTAAATAGGACTTCTTCCCAAAGGTTGAGTCCACGCATAGGAATTTTTTAAGTATTCTCTACTTCTAACAGCTTTGTTTTACTTCTTTACCTCAACCAAAGCTGCTTAAATAACCAGACATTATTTATTGGCTTTCCCCCCCCCCAATTCAGTGATTTCCCCTGGTATTACAGAATCAGCAGTGTTTTATAGCCATTCTCCTTAATGTTTAAGAGTTAACTATCAAGTCAGAGAAAGACAAATACCATAGAATCTCATTTACATGTGGAATCTACAACCAAGCAAACAACCTGAATTCATAAATACAGGAAATGGGGAGGGGGGAATGAAAGCAATCAAAAGGCACAAACTTCCAATTATAAAATAAGTAAGTCATGGGGATGTAATGTACAACATGGTAACTATAGTTAATAATATGATATTGTATATTTGAAAGTTGCTAAGACAACATACCATAAAAATTCTGATCACACGAAAAAAATTTATAACTGTGTGGTGACAGATGTAGATTTACTGTCGTGATCATTTCATAAAATATGAATATATAGAATCATTATATTGTATACCTGAAACTTGCGTTTTTATAACATATAGACATATAATTATATAATATACAATGTTACATGTTAATTACATCCCAGTTTAAAAGACTATTTCAAAATGAGTTAATTATCATAAAAATGAAAACAAATTATGACTACTTTAAATATGCACAGCAATCCGAGAGACTAACACACCATACTAAAAGATAGACAATATAATATAAATAAGTCTATACAGGGGTGCCTGGGTGGTTCAGTTGGTTAAGCGTCGGACTTCTGGCCCAGGTCATGATCTCGTGGTTCATGGGTTCAAGCCCCGTGTCGGGCTCTGTGCTGACAGCTCAGAGCCTGGAGCCTGCTTCGGGTTCTGTGTCTCCCTCTCTCTCTGCCCCTCCCCTGCTCATTCTCTCTCTCTCTCTCTCTAAAATACAATAAACATTTTAGAAATAAATAACTCTGTATAGTTTATTGAAATCTATAGTTTATAGGAGTTTATGTAAGTCTATATAGTTTATATAAGTCTATATAATTTAAATTCATCAAATACAATAATTGCTAGTTATGGTAGATATTTTATTTCTAGAGATTATATTTCCTTCTTTTGAGAGAGAGGGAGAGTGAAAGAGAGAAAGAGAGAGAGGGAGAGAGAACATGCTCGAGTCGGGGAGGGAGGCAGAGGAAGAGGGGGAGAGAGAATCCCAAGCAGGCTCCATGCCCAGTGCAGAGCCCAGTGCACAGAGCTCAAGGCAGGGCTTGATCTCAGGACCACAAGATCACCACCTGGGCCAAAATCAAGAGTTGGACACTTAACGTACTAAACCACCCAGGTGCCCCTCTTTTTTTTTTTTTTTTAAGTAAACTCTACACCCAATGTGGGGTTTGAACTCACCACCCCTAGATCAAGAGTCACAAGCTCTACCAACTAAGCCAGCCAAGTGCCCCTCTAAAGGTTATATTTTAAAATGTTTCATATTCAAATAAACCAAAGAATAAAAAATATTTACATTGGAATGTAAACTCCATGAAGACCGGGATTTGTGTTTGATTCATTGCTGTAACCTCAGCACCTAGAACTGTGAAGTTATGAGCAACAGAAACTCAAACACATGTCAACCCAAACCTGATTCCCACCACACCACCCTATCCCTTCTAGTAAAATGCTGGCCTTTGAATACCAATAAAATACTTCACAACTGAGAAACCAATCACTCTAACGTTTGTAGTTCTTTGTCTTACAAACTGTTACTCAGATATTCCATATTTTCTTTTTCTAACTTTAAAGGGGTTCCTTCTAACATTTTTCAACTAGTACTGTAATCTGGTTTTTAAAATAAATCAACACATGAACATAAATACTCCAGGGGTGCCTAGGTGGCTCAACTGGTTAAGCAGTTAAGCGTCTGACTTCGGCTTAGGTCATGATCTCACAAGCTCATGAGTTTGTGTCCCATGTCAGACTCTGCTGACAGCTCAGGGCCTAGAGCCCCTTCAGATTCTGTGTCTCTCTCTCTCTGACCCTCCCCAACTCATGCTCACTCATGCTCTCTCTCTCTCCTTCAAAAATAAAATATTAAAAAATGTTTTTAATAAATACTCTAAAAATAAAGACCAAAAGGCCTTTTTAAAAATACGCTATGATGCATTAAAATATAATTCAAGATGCAAATAAGCATACGACATGATGCTCAACATCAGGTCACTAGGAAATTGCAAATTAAAACAACAACGAGATATTACGACATTCCTATAGTCAAAATCAAAAACACTGATATCATTAAATGCTAGTGAGAATGTGGAGCAACATGAACTCTCATTCATTGCTGAGGGGAACTACAAAATGGTACAGCCATTTCAGAAGACGGTTTGACAGGTTCCTAAAAAACTAGGGATACTCTTACTGTATGATCCAGCAATCACACTCCTTGGGAATTAACCAAAGGAGTTCAAAACTTGAAGTCCACACAAAAACCTGCACACAGATATTTATAGCAAGCTGATCCATAACTGTCAAAGCTTGAAAGCAACCAAGGCATCCTCCAGTTGATGAATGGATAAACAAATTGTGGTCCATCCAGACAGTGGAGTATTATTCAGTACTAAAAAGAATGAGCCATCAAGCTATGAAAAGACATGAAGGAATCTTAAATGCATATTATTAATGACAGAAGCCAATCTGAAAAAAATCACACACTGTGCTTTTCCAACATTATGACATTCTGAAAAAGGTAAAACTATGGAGACTGTAAAAATACCAGTGGCTGCCTGGGGTTGGGGGTAAATGGTAGGGATGACTAGGCAGAGCAAAGAGGATTTTTAGGGCAGTGAAACTATTCTGTATGATATTTTAATGGTAAATGCATGTCATTATACATTTGTCCAAACCTATACAATGTTCAATATCACTGAACTATGGACTCTGGTTGATTACTTATATGTCAGTGTAGGTTCATCACCTTTAACAAATGTACCACTCTAGAGAGGAGTGTTCCTAATGGGGTAGGCAGTATCTGTGTGTGGCCAGAGAGTATATGGAAACACTATGTACCTTTCCCTCAATTTTGCTATGAAACTAAAATTGTTCTAAAAAATTAAGTCTTAACATGTATTTTTAACAATTTTTTATGTTTATTTATTTTTGAGAGAGAGAGAGAAAGCAAGTGGGGTAGGAACAGAGAGAGAGGGAGACAGAGAATCCAAAGCATGCTCCATGCTGCCAGCGCAAAGTCCAGCACAGGGCTCGAATACACAAACTGTGAGATCATGACCTGAGGTGAAGTCAGATGCTTACCGACTGAGCCGCCCAGGCACCCTGATAAATATCTATTTTTTTTAAACACAGAATATACAGGGGAGCCTGGGTGGCTCAGTCAGTTAGGTGTCACGATCTCACGGTTCATGGGTTTGAGTCCTGCATTGGGCTCTGTGCTGACAGCTAGCTCAGAGCCTGGAGTCTGCTTCAGATTCTGTATCTCCCTCTCTCTCTGACATTCCCCTGCTCATGCTGTGTGTATGTCTCTCTCTCAGAAATAAAAACATTTAAAAAAAATTTTTTTTAAAAACACAGAATATACAACACCCAGAGCAAACCTTAATGCGAACTACGGACTCTGGGCAATAATGATATGTCAATGTCAATGTGGATTGTAACACATACCAGTCTGGTGAGGGATGATGATAATGGGGGAGGCTGTGCATGTGTGCTAAAAGGTGATATATGGGAATTCTCTGTACCTTCCCCACAATTTTGCTGTGAACCTAAAACTGCTTTGAAAAAATTTAAGTCTATTAATATATATATATTTCAGTAGGAAAAAATCCCTAAGATAACTTACTTCCATGACAAGTAATATAGTAGTATATTTTTACTTTATAAAATTTAGTATTTTTGAAAAACATTTACTCCAGGTAAGACTTTCACCCTGCTTGAAGCATTATGGCAATTTTTTTAAGTTTATTTATTTTGAGAGAGAGAGAAACAAAAAACACAAGCAGGGGAGGGGCACAGAGAGGGAGAGACAGAATCCCAAGCAAGCTTCGAGCCATCAGTGCAGAACCCGACATGAGGCTTGAACTCAGGAACCCGTGAGATCATGACTTGAGAGGAGATCAAGAGTCTGATGCTTAACCACTTGGCTGACTGAGCCACCAGGTGCCCCTCATTATGGTAATCTTAATTGCATGCTTATTAAGAAAAAAAAAATTTGGCTGTTACCATAGAAACTACCAGGGATGGTTAGTGCCTCCATGATTTAAGCAGTTATACCTGTTGGGCCACTTAATTCCGAACTTACAAGTTCCTGTTTAAGGGAAAGGCTAAAATATGTCTACATTTGTTTTAAAGAATGGCTAATACACTCATGGGGAAATGCAAATTGAGGTAAATGGAGCACGCACCCGCACAGAAACATCAAGATATGACATGCCATGCCACACCACACCCCACCTCACCAAAATGGTTGGTAAAAATCAGGTGGCTACTGGCTGCTAGCTTTGTTTGAATCACTTCTGATTACATTTCCCTATCCAGGATGCCTTTGATGTTAATTTTCACCTGTATGAAGAATACTAGATAATTGCAATTATGTTAAGGTAATGGGGAAGGATGTACTTTGTTTTGCTGAGGAGAATAAGAGAGCTTAAAGTTCTGAGAAATTTACTGCAAGGAAACTTCTAGGCCTGTGCCCATTTGCCAACATCTGAAACAGTTTTCTGCAAGGTTTCAACTGGACATCAAGAATATAACCTCATTCATGCAAATGCACTGTGCCTTGGGTTCTTTCTAAATCATATAGATCTCAAGGGACCATGGATTCTAACACCAGAAAAACCTCCTCCCCAGTTCCTTAGGAGCGGTAAACCAACACATTCACATTTAATACACAACACATTCCTTTTACCACACTCCATGTATTATTGACTACAAAATAACCCTTAACAGGTGCCTGGCTGTCATTTACTTGCTGTGTGGACTCAGTCACTTATTCCTTTTTTCAGTTAAGAAGCTGTAACAGCATTTAATAAATTTATATGCTTGGGAATATTCTGAGGGCCTCAAGTAATGGCCATGGTTTGCATTTTAATACACCGAATTTTTGTCTACCCCGTTTAGCTCAACCATGGAACAGTAACTGTAGTAACCGCAAAAACTTGTGGGGATGAGCACTGGGTGTTATATGGAAACCAACTTGGCAATAAACTATTTAAAAAAACTTTCTACATATCAAGGACTTTAAGTTTTTTTTTTTTGAGGGGGGGAGGGAGGGAGGGAGAGAGAGGGAGAGAGAGGGAGAGGGAGAGGGGGGGGGAGAGAGAGAGAGAGAGAGAGAGAGAGAGAGAGAGAGAGAGAGAGAAAGAATCCAAAGCAGATTGCACGCTATAAGCCTGGAGCCTGACACGAGGCTCAAACTCACAAACAGTGAGATAATGCCCTGAGCCAAAGCCAAGAGTCAGATACTTAACCATCTGAGACACCCAGGTGCCCTTAATCAAGTACTTCTTTAAGGAATCAACAGCCATTATGAGTTCTCTGAATACTAATCACATTTTCATAAATTCCTTCTAAAAGGTGAAAGATTGGGGTGCCTGGCTGGCTCAGTTGGTAGAGCAGTGAGACTCTTATTCTCAGGGTCAGAAGTTACAAGGTGAAAGATTACAGAACAGCTAAAGTTATGCTTACAAACATATAAAGCATATACATGCTCCGGCAGTATAAAGCACAAAAACACCCTACAAACAGTGATATTGCAAGGGAACCATAAAACCCTCACTAATCCTAGGGAACTAGATTCTAAAACACCATTCCCCACTCTAAATATTCAATTGATGTTAACTTTCATACTAACTACTGCTTTTAAGAAAAGCTTCGTTTCCACGCACCCCAATGTTTATAGCAGCATTCTTTACAACAGCCAAGATATGGAAGCAGCCCAAGTGTCCATCAATTGATAGATAAAGAAGATGTGAGATATAGATATGACATAATGGACTATTACTCAGTCAAAAAAAAAAAAAAGAATGAAATCTTGCCATTACAGTGTATAATGCTAAGTGAAGTAAGTCAAAGACAAATACCATACGATTTCACTCATGTGTAAGAAACAAAACAAATGAGCAAAGGAGACCAGGAAGAGAAAGAAACCAAGAAACAGACTCTTACTTACAGAGAACAAACAGAGGGGAGGGAGTTAAGGGATGGGGTGAAATAGGTGATGCGGATTAAGGAATGCACTTGTCCTGATGAGCACAGGGTGAC
Source organism: Hyaena hyaena (assembly GCF_003009895.1). NCBI lineage: Eukaryota > Metazoa > Chordata > Mammalia > Carnivora > Hyaenidae > Hyaena > Hyaena hyaena. The sequence continues at coordinate 3,343,159 of NW_024080712.1, read as the reverse complement.
TAGGGAAGTGCTGAATTACTATATTGTTCACCTGAAACTAATATGACACAGTATGCCAGCTACTGGAATTAAAGACTTTTAAAAAAACAATTTTAATAAAGCTTCATTTCAGGTTTTGGGCTTGATATTAAGAATCTTATCTTGAAAACCTGGTGACATCAAATGACAATACTTAATTAAGTAGTCTTTCTCCAAGCAAAGCACAAAATAAAAACCGCATCTGCTGTGGACCATCCCCTCCTCCTTTTCCAGGTAAAGAGCAGCCAAAAGGAGATAGCTATGATACACATTACTTTCCAGTTCCGTTTCAAATCCAAGTAATAAAATGGGAAACTACAGCTGTCCCCCATGGTGGTCGTCTGGGGTCTATCTCTAGCCCTAAACAGTAAGCTTGGCTTTGCCTTGACAAACATCCACTTGGAGCCCTTTGTCCCTGGCTCTGCAACTTATTAAGGCTTTCCAGTTTAATACCAATATTCAGAAATACGTTAGTAAGCAAGCACATACAGTAGATATGTATATGTTACATGTATATAGGATGAACATTCAGCTCTGGGTCCCCTGCTCTACATACATACCCACACGCTTCAAGTTCAAATCCCAGCAAGGCACCACGGGCACCTACCCCTTTCCACCCACTCAGCAGAGGAAAAGGCAGGAGCAGTGAGCAGAGGTTAAACCAAACACCAGCCAAAACAAACACCACTTCCAGAACAAGGCAAACTTTGGGTCTGGGCGGCTGCAGAGCCCCAGCAATGGCCGGGGGAGGGGAGGGGAGTGTCAATCTGTCTCAGGAGAGGAAGACGGGGAGCGGACCCAGCACTCCTGAGCTGAGGAGGAGGCTGGTGTGTTCCCCAGGGGACAAGGGCGTCGCCGCCATCCCCGACTTCTACCTAGCCAAGGCCTCCAGGTCCCTGGGCAGCCCTAACGCCCCACCCCGCCCCCTTGTCCCCACAGAAATGGTCCCCACAGACCGTCAGTGGCAGTAGGCGCGGGGTCCTACCTGGTGCAACGTCTCCGCGGGCAGCTGTGACGCCCGGAACAGGTCGGCCACAGGGCCCGCGGCTGCGGTGGCCGCGCCAGGGACGGCCCTGGCGCCCTCAGGGGGCCCGGACCCGGGGCCCCCGCCTGCGGCGCCGGCGCAACGCGCGAAGAGCTCGGAGTAGCACTGCTGCTCGCCCTCGCTCAGCAGCAGCGGCGGCCCAGAGCCGCAGCCGCCGCCCGCCGCCGCCTCCATGGGGCCTGAAAGGGGGTCCGGGGGAGCACCGTCACCGGCTAGGCAACTGCCGCCTTCGCCTCAGCCTCCGCCGCCTCGGTCTTGGCCTTGGCCGCCGCCGCCACCGCCCCCACGCCCCGCAGCTGCCGCGCTGCCGTTTCCTCCCGGCGCGCGCCGGCCCCGCCCCCGGACTTGAATGTTGTGCCTCCGCCGCGCGGCACATGGAGACAGGCGCGGGGCGGACCAATCGCAACCTAGGATCTCACCCCGGCCCCGCCCCCGCCGCCCGCCCCGCCCCGCCCCGCCCCGCGCCGCGCCGCGCCGCGCCAGGTAACTAACTCCGCGGGCCTCCCTCCCCGCGACGGGTCACCTGCACAGCCCGCACTCCCCATTCCCGGAGGGCGGGTGCCAGTTCCTAGCGCGCCCACCCAGCCTGGGAGAGGTGCCTTTGTCTGGCCGCCCTAGCTGGGAAGGGAGACATCTAGACCCACCTGGAGTATGGCGCTTTTCAGGGGGCGGAGAAAACTGTGATTTCTCCCCTAGAACGCTGGAGCAGGTGCGGCGCCCTTCGCAGAAAAGGGAGGAGGCATTAGAAATTAAGCTTCCCTTTTTTCATAGCAGTGGTGCTTTAGTCCTGAAAAGCTGGAGGACAGAAATCTCCATCCGAACAGTATCCCAATGACTCCCCATGGTGTTCACGGTGGAGATGAGATTAGGCCACTTTCTCAGGCATGACTCAAACCTGGAGTTGAGCCTTAAAAAGGAATAGCATCAGTTACTGTTAAATACTAGAGCAATTAAGAGTAAAAAGGGCCTTGGGAAGAATTGTATATATGTATGTATATACAGACAAATGTGTATGTATATATATATACATATACATAATATGCATATATATACATATACATAATATGCATGTATATACATATACATAATATGCGTATATAATATACATTATGTGTGTGTATGTGTATATATATATATATAAAGACTCACTGGGAAACGCTAACCCAAAGAAAAAATGAGTCCAGGGTTAAGCACTAATAAAAAATATATTTTAGAATTTAATAAAGAAATATATAAAACTTTCACCCCAAATAATTTCATTTTAATTAAAAACAAAAACCATCTCTGGGCGCCTGGGTGGCTCAGTCGGTTAAGTGGCCAACTTCAGTTCAAGTCATGATCTCACAGTTTGTGGGTTTGAGCCCTGCATCGGGCTCTGTGCTGACAGCTCAGAGCCTGGACCCTGCTTCGAATTCTGTGACTCTCTCTCTCTGTCCCTCTCCTGCTCATACTCAGGCTCTCAAAAATAAATAAGTGTTAAAAACTAAAAAAAAACAAAACAAAACAAAAAAAACAAAAAACATCTCGAGAGCCTGGGTTAAGCGTCTGATTTCTGCTCAGGTCATGATCTCACCATTCTGAGTTCAAGCCCAGCATTGAGCTCTCTGCTGTCAGTTCAGAGTCAGCTTTGGATCCTCTCTTGTTCCCACCACCAGCCCCTGCCATTCCCCTGCTGATTCTCTCTCTCTCTCTCTCTCTCTCTCTCAAAACAAATAAATAAACTTTAAAAAATACCAATCTCAAGAAATAGCTCTGATGATAACAAATATACTTTGATATTTAGGTCAACTAAAATAAGGAGAAAGGACAGGAAGATGGGAAAAAATCAGCAGATGGTCAAGGGGGCAGGGAATACATAAGAAAAAGTATGGGGGCCCCTGGCTGGCTCCGTTGGTAGAGCATAAGAGTGTCCTTGATCTCGGGGTCATGAGTTCAAGCCCCACGTTGGGAGTAGAGCTTACTTAATATAAATAAATGGGTTTTTTTAATGAGAAGAAAAATTATGTCAATTCATAAGTGACAGCCAGAGTAAGATTTTCCTTTTGGAAGCTAAAGAAATGAAATAGAGAAGAGGATCCACTCCAAAAGGAAGAAGTTCTTATTTCTTCACTAAGATTTCCTTATACCATGCTTTGCTTTAGACCTGCCAGAATATAATTAAGAGAGCAGTAAACTTGTAGACAAGGGTATAGAAAGGATAGGTAAGGAAGGAGCAGCAAAGACTAATAATTTAGATGGGGAATTTCCATTTCAAAATCTCACCACCACTATATTTTCCACAACCGTAATGTGAGGTATAATAATACCTGACATTCATATAGTGCAAAGGTACATTATCTCCTTTAAGCCTCACAGTAACTCTCTGAGGTAGGTTTGGGAAAACATTTTCATCTTCATTTTGCAGATGAGAAAATGGATACAGAGATGATGTGATTTACCACTGAATACTAGACTTGGAGCTGTTCTTCATTACTCAACTCAGTTGAATAAATTTGACAGATATTCATCAGCACCACAGATCCTGCAGAAATGCCTGGAAAATCTTACATCTGTGCCTATCCATCAAACAACACATATTGGTAGAACAGGAAGTATTAACTGTGTCCCTACTGGAGAATTTAGGGAAGATTTAAAAACAAATACAAGATGCGCTCCTTTCAAGGAGTCTGCTGCTTCACTGGAAAAGAGAAAACTAACACAACAAATAAAAACAAACAATAAAAGACAGTATATAATTAAGTGCTAAATCGTGTACCCCAGGCTAAGTGCTGTGAGAGTTTAGAGAAGAGAGAAAATCTCCAGCCAGAACCCAGCCAGGAAGGTTTGATGAAGAGGACACCCAGAGGGGTGTTGACGAATCCGAATCCGTGGGACTGGGGAAGGCAAAGGACTTTCCCAGAGGGAAGATCACAGGAGAGGGAGGAGCCCCAGAGGATTGTCTCCCAGAAAGGGAGGAAAGGGACAGGTGTGTGGGACGGCGGGCTGGGGCAGCAGGGAGGGGGCAGCCCCTCTGGGGCGCCAGGATGCCCACGGAAAGCTGCCCCACAGAGGACCAGAGGCACAGCCAGAAGTGACCCAACAGCAGTAACGTTTAAACCCAGGACGCAGGAGGAGGGGAAATGGCATTTTTAAAATGTTTTAATATCTAAGGAATGCCAAGTACTGTACTTTGTATCTGCAACAGATTTTTGAATAAAAGAAATAGTTTTCAGACTTCAGAGTAAACACAGATAAGAATGTAGTAACTAGAAACACTCATATCCCTTAAGGCTGACAGTAAACAAGGACATTTAATTTTTTTTATTTTATATTTTTTAAATTATTTCTGAGAGAGAGAGAGAGAGAGAGACAGTGTGAACAGGGTAGGGTCAGAGAGAGAGGGAGACACAGATTCTGAAACAGGCTCCAGGCTCTGAGCTAGCTGTCAGCAGAGAGCCCGACGCGGGGCTCGAACCCACGAACCGTGAGATCACGACCTGAGCCGAAGTCTGACACTTAACCGACTGAGCCACCCAGGTGCCCCAACAAGGACATTTTAGAAGAGAATTTCTTTACGCTTTCTGCAGTTCTAAACTTACACGCTTGTTTGGGGTCCATCGTGGTGAGAAAAGCCAGAGTGACAATACAGTCGACCCTTAAACAAGGCAGGGGTTAGGGGCTCCCACCACAGTGCTGTTGAAAATCTATGGATAACTTTTGACTCTCCAGAAACTTAACTAAGAGCCTGCTGTTGACCAGAAGCCTTACCTATAGCAAACACAGTTGATTAATACATATTTTGTATATGTATTATATACTATATTCTCAGTAAGCTAGAGAAAAGAAAGTGTTATTAAGAAAATGGTAAGAGAATGCATTTACAATACTGCACTGTATGTATGGGGAAAAATCCACATACAAGTGGACCCTCACAGTTCAAACCTGTGTTGTTCCAGGGTCACCTCTATATTCAGGAATAGCAAGGGACAGTCTTTAAGTTTTGGTTTTTTCCTTTTAAATCCAGCATCGGTGCCCTGCATGAAGATGGCAACCGAACAAACTCTGAACAAGGTACTGGTTGCCTGTAGGAAAGAGGGTTTTGTGTGTATGTTTTTAAGTAGGCTCCATGCCCAATATGGGGCTTGAACCCAGGACCCTGAGACTGAGAGTCACGTGCTCTACTGACTGGTCACGTGCTCTACTGACTGAGCCAGCCAGGTACCACTGTAGGGAAGAGTTTTCTAAAGCAGGGGTTGGAAAACTAGGACCAATTACCTGGTTTTGTATGTCTCGCAAGCTAAGAATGGGTTGTACTCTTTTTTTATCTTAGGTAAATTCTATGTTCTACATGGGGCTCGAACTCACGACCCCACAATCAAGAGCTGCCTGCTCTACCGACTGAACCAGCCAGGTGCCCCGTGTTGTACATTTTTTTAATGGTTGAAAAATAGTGCTTTCTGTATACTGAATAATATTTCAGGACACGTGAAAATTACATGAAATTCACATTTCAGTATTCATAAGCAAAGTTTTACTGGAACACAGCCAGGCCCAGTCATTTACGGGTTGTCGATGGCTGTTTTCGAACTAAAACAGCAGAGTTGAGCCATTGCCTAAGGTCCCTGAACCTTTACAGGAAAAAATTGCTGATTCCTTTTTTAAAATATGGAAATGTAATATTTTATTTTATTTTCCTTTTTTGTTTTTTGAGACCAGATTTTTTTTTAATGTTTTGTTTTATTTTGAGTGAGAGAGAAAAACAGAGCACGAGCAGGGGAGGGGCAGAGAGAGAGGAAGACACAAAATCCGAGCAGCCTCCACGCTCTGAGCTGTCAGCACAGAGCCCAACACAGGGCTCGAACCCACAAATCGTGAGACCATGCCCTGGGCTGAAGTTGGACGCTTAACCAACTGAGGCACCCAGGTGCCCCGAGACCTGATATTTTCTTATACCTACAGCCAATTTACAGGTTACCTGGGCAAGGGAGGTATATAGAATTCTATTTGGCTTCTCTGAGCTTCAGAATTTTCATGAGTGACATTGAGATTCTTGAGATGATATTTCAAAAGTTGTGAGCTTTAAAAATTGCTTAGTGACGGGGCGCCTGGGTGGCTTAGTCGGTTTAGCGTCCTACTTTCGCTTAGGTCATGATCTCGCAGTTCGTGGGTTCGAGCCCCGCGTCGGGCTCTGTGCTGACTGCCAGCTCGGAGCCTGGAGCCTGTTTCGGTCTGTGACTCCCCTCTCTCTGACCCTCCCCTGCTCACGCTGTCTCTCTCTCTCTCTCTCTCTCTCTCTCTCCTAGAAATAAATAAAAAAAAATTGCTTAGTGACGGAAAGACCCATGTAAATACTAAATAATCACTTGTTGGACTTTTTTCCCCCACTGGAAGTGAAGAGAGATCTTTGACAGTGCGAGAGGGAATCCTATTCCCCTGGCCGCATTTTTTCTTGAGAAAATTTCCTCTCTACGCCCCAGGAGGGAGTATGATGAAGTAACATTGGCGCTATTCCCAGCTCCTCTCATTTACTCTTCTCTAAGGAAGAAGTGATGGAAGGGAGAAGAAACTGATCATTCCTGATTTGTAACAAGGTTTCTCTCTATTTCTGTCTCTCTGTCTTTCTCTCTTTCCCTCTATCTCTCTTTTTCTCTTTTCCCCCACCCCCCTCTCTCTCAACCTCTCTCCCCACCACCAGCACCCTTGAATTCTGTGGCCCTCAGTGAGGACTCGACTCTACCCCTGATTTCATACAGAAAGCACACCTATTTGGGGGCCACTCTCTATTCCCACTTGCAGGACCTGATGAGCTTAAGACGGCAGTGTCCTTGCAGCTTCCCAGGTAAAGGTCTGTTTTGTAGACTCTCTCTAAGGTGAAAGATGGAGATAGGGCAAGTAAGAAGCCTGATTGTGGCCACAAACCAGTCTGAATTTCCAATCCAATTCCAGCAACGGTAAAGCTGATGTGGGCCACATGGACCTCACCCAATTCATTCTACATTCCTAGAAAAAGAGAGCAGTTGGCGTACTCGACCCCCTGTATGCCCTGCAAACTATTAATGACAGTGAAATATTGCAAGTTATTGTTCCCACAAACCAGTTTTGAACACTGATGAAATTATATCCTATATCCACCTTAATGTGTATGTCAGGGGGGATGAAATATGCCCTCTTCCTTCCTATACCAACTCGATCCCCTGAAGAAAAGCTTGACAAATTGAGAAGGTGGATGTTCTCAAGCAACAAACAGCTTGTTCTCAGTAGCCCTGCTGGCCTCGTAGGTAAGTTATCAGACAGTCCACCTCTCTCTATGGTAGCCTTGGGAATGGCTGAACAGAAACGATAAAAAGCTTTCTGTGTGCTGAGCAAGTTCAATGGCTATGTCAGACAAATTGCAGCCAACAGTTCCCACTACTTGTTAACAATAGCAAGCTGTCTGACCTTGAGAAAGCAGCTTCCTGCCTGGTTTCCCCGAACAGAATTTTGGATAATAATTATCCTAGCCATATATTTTCATGGTACTTTTTAACATCACCCATAATACTCAAACATACTGTCTGAACTTTCTTCTACATTGTGAAGGAATAAGAAAAAATTCTTACTTTAGTTCTTCAGCACTTTGGCCATCACAGATTTGAGCAAGGATTATTACTGATGAGATCGATAGCATTCTGAAAGTGGCATTTTCAGAAGCTATTCAGGTTTCTGAAAAATAGAGCATTCACTAAATGAGTCACCGTAAGCTAACTACTGAAACAAACAACCTGAAAAATCTCAGTGGGTTACCATAATAATGATTTGTGTCTTGCTCCAGTCACAGTCCAACAAGGGTCTGTGTGGAAGATAGTTCTCTTCATGTTCATTCAAGGACACTATCTGGTAGGTCCTCTAGCCCATGGGACCTCACAGTCTTCCACTAGATGCTCTGCGTCTGGCGGTTATAAAAATAGAGCTCAACAGAGCTGGAAAAAGAGAGAGCATGAAAGATTGCTTGCACAGGGGTTTTATGGGCCAGGACCAGAGGGGGCACACATTACTTCTCCCTGCTTTCCGTTGGTTACAAATGAGTCATGTGACTGCAGCAAGGGAGTCTGGGAAATGTTGTCAATGTATATAGCCAGGAAAAAGAAATGCATTTGGGGAACATCTACCCAGATTCTGACGTAATTACCATATAAAAATTTCAAACCTATTGTAGACACCATTGGTTCACTGCCAACATTCTCCTCACCAGGCAATGCACCTTTCAGGGAGTGTGTCTGCTAATGGCTCACAGCTGCTCCCTTCTTTGGAACCTTCCCCTCCGCAAACCTGGAGCCAGGGAGGTTACACCTACACATACACACACACACACACACATACACACACACCCCTACACACACACCTACACACACACACACACACACACACACACACACACACACACACACCTGGCACGGACCAGCCCATAGCCAATGGCTGACTGACAGAAGTATAAAAAGGCCAGCCCTTTGCTCCAAGGTGAGAGCGCCTCTGTGGTACAAGTCATGCTCCAGGGCGCCTGTGAGGTCTTCCCCTGAAACTGCTTCCTCGCTTACTTTCTTCTCCAGTCCCACTCTGCTTCCCTTCACAGCCCTTCTCCTTAGAGCTCTCCCTCAATGAGGCACTTGCACAAGAATCCCCAAACAGTTTCTGCACCCAGAGAACCCAACCTGAGCCAGGGTTTTACATCAGAGAGTAATATGACTCACATCTCATGGAAAAAAGCATGTGCAGCACAAGTCGATCTGTAAATATTTAAGTGCTCTCAGCAGAGTACGTATAGTCTTAACCTCGTAAACGAAGACTGCTTTTCCAGCACAGCAAACAGAATCCTTTTATGGTGAATGGATTATGGACTCATTCTTCATTGTTGTTTCCTGCCCTTTCTGCTTTGACAAAGTTGATGTGACTACTGGATCATCTAGGATCTGAGTTGCAGCCTTGCAAGACCAGAAATTTGTTTATCACTTCATCGGGGATATCGCAACCCATAGGTGAGAGTGGGCACCTAAGTCACAGTTCTAGTTAACTGATTTACGTCTTTAGCAATATCTGTTCTGTGAAGCATAACTCCCCTTCTCTCTGGAGATAAATTTTAAATAAGAAAACGATTTCTCAAATGTAGAACCGTAGAAACCAACAAAGGAAATAAAGACAATGAGCCTGAAACTCCCTTTCTCACAGTCAAGATGTTTCCAAGTAGCATTTCGAGGACAAGGGGGACATCTTAATCATCTGGTGCTCAATAAGTAATTGATTTAAATCAAGGGAGAAATCAGAATTACCCAGAAAGTACTAGAGCCATGATGGAAAAGTACCCTTGTAAGATACTTTTATAGAAGCCTCTATTTCCTTTGCCACTTAATCTCCTCCTAGGTGAAACCTACTTACGTTTTTTATTTATTTAAATCTTAGTTAGCTAACATACTGTGCAATATTGGTCTCAGGAATGGAATTCAGTGATTCCTCACTTACATACAACACCCAGTGCTCATCACAAGTGCCATCCTTAGTACCCATCACCCATCTAGCCCATCCCCCACCCATTTCCCTCCATCAATTCTGTTTGTTCTGAATCATTAAGAGTCTCTTGTGGTTTGTTTTCCTCTGTCTCCTCTCTTCCCCCACTTCCCATGTGTTCATCTGTCTTGTTTCTTTTTTTTTTTTTAATGTCTATTTATTTTGGAGAGAGAGACAGAGACAGAGCACAGGTCGGGGAGGGGCAGAGAGAGGGAGACACAGAATCAGAAGCAGGCTCCAGGCTCTGAGCTGTCAGCACAGAGCCGATTGGGGGCTCAAACCCATGAACTGCAAGATCATGACCTGAACTGAAGTCGGACGCTTAACTGACTAAACCACCCAAGCACCCCACATCTGTCTTGTTTCTTAAATTCCACATATGAGTGAAATCATATGCTATTTTTCTTTCTCTGATTGACTTATTTCGCTTAGCATAATACATTCAAGTTCCATCCACATCATTGCAAATGGCAAGGTTTCATTCTTTTTGATGGTAAGCCTAATTTTATAACATGATTTTATTCTCAACTTCATGTCTTATTTACATTTTAACTCATTTCTTTAATTCTCTTCTCTAGGAGTTCCAGCCAGCCACTAAAAACTTATATTTTAGTTTAGCTATTTCCTGATGACTTCTACATACCATAATCTCAATACTAGTTTCCAAAATAACAGTGTAGATTTGGTTATGTCTTGGAACTGTTCATCTCTACATCTACTCTCATTTACAGATTATATCAGAATATGGTGGAAAAGATCAGTTTTCGATGTAAGCAACTGTCCAGGCAGCATGATTTCAAGATGCTTAAGATAGGGAACTGTATTAGCAATCTATTGCTGCATAATAGTAGCTTGACGAACAAACATTTATTACCTCATGGTTTTTGCAGGTCAGGAATTCAGGAGTGACTTAGCTAAGTGGCTCTGGCTCAGAGTCTTTCAGGAGGTTGCAGCCAAGCTGTTGGCCAGGGCTGCAGTTATCTGAAAGCTGGCCTGGAGCTAGAGGATCCATTTCCAAGATGGCGCACTCACGTGATTGTTGAGGGGAGGCCTCACTTCCACCTTATGTGGGCCTCTCCACAGGGCTGCTGAGTAGTTCAGAACATGGCAGCTGGATTTCCCCAGAGCTAGGGATCCAGGACAGAGTACCTCTGTAAGCACCATGCCTTTTACGACCTGGTCTTAGAATTGACACACCACTTCTCCCATTCTATTTGTTAGAAGCAAGTCACCAAGTTCAGCTCACACTTCCAAGAAGAGGGGACTTGACCTCTAGCCCTTGAAAGGAATGTCAAAGAACTTGTGGACACATTTTACACTACTACGCAACTCTTCTCAGAACCGGTTTTTAACTACTCTCTTGTTTTTCGCACAGTCGTCCTCAAATTTGCAAAGTGCCTTTTAATATGGTTTTGAGTTCAGGTTGATATCAACCTATTTATACGTTCACAAAGGGAACAGACAGGATTTTTAAAATTTTTTTTAAAAATGTTTATTTATTTATTCTGAGAGAACAGGAGAGCGAGCATGGAAGGGGCAGAGAAACAAAGAGAGAGAGAATCCCAAACAGGCTCTGCACTGGCAGCACAGAGCCTGAGCCAAAACCAAGATTTGGATGCCTAACCGACTGAGCCACCCAGGTGTCCTGAGAACAGACAGGATTTTAAAATTCATAGGCATTATTTTAGTTTGTTAACTTTTTTCCAGTAATTTCAGAGTCACAGAAAATTGGAAAAATAGTACAAGGAATTCCTGTATACATCTCACTCAAATCACCCAAATGTTTCCACATTTGCTTTATCATTTCTCTCTACATATACCTTTTTTTTCTTAATAATTTGAGAATTCATTGCAGATAGAATTTCCCTTTACCCTTGAATAATTCAGTGTACATTTCCTATAAAACAAGGATATTCTCTTGTATAACCACTGTACAATTATTAAAATCAGAAAAGTAACTATCATCTAATCTGCAAACTTTATTCAAATAAATGCCACCAATTGTCCCAGTGATGTCCTTTAGAGGAAAAGGGGAAAATTTTGTTTTTCCTCATCCAGGATCTAGTCCAGGATCAAAGTTGCATTTCATTGTTGTCGTGTCTCTTTGTTCCCCTTTCTTCTGGAGCAGTTCCTCAGTCTTTGTCTTTTGTGACCTTGACTTTCGTGAACACTTCCACTTATTATCTCAATTTGGGATCAGATAGTATTCAATTTCCTTACAAACCTGCATCTTCACTCCAATGTAAGCATAGTAAATCTCTCTAAGAAGCAGATAACAATAAGCACTGCTAAATATTTTTAGTCTATCAAAGGCTTGAGAGCCAACTGATAATTTCGAGAATTAATAAATAAAGGGAAAGAATCAAATACTGATCTTGCTTTCCCTACTGAGCTGTACACTAAGGGACCAAAGAGCAGATGAGGTAGAATTACAGAAGAAAGCACAGAATTAAAGTATCAATATTTTGCAACTCCTAAATGGTAAATAAGTTCAAACACTGATCATCAACAATTGCTAACATCCCAATGAGTCTGATGTGCTTCTAGCTAGACACGCCCAACACAACATATGACATACAACTGCCAAGAAAGCAAAACTGAATTTCATCAAGTCTTTCTAATTCAGCTCTGTCCAATAGAAATATAATGCAAGCCACGATGTATTTCAAATCTTCCAGCTGCCACATTAAGAGCAACTAAAAAGAAATAAGTGGCATTAATTTTACTAACATATTTATTTAACCCAATACATCCAAAATGGTATCAGGTCAACCTGAAATCAATATAAAAATTAGTAGTTTACATTACTTTTTTGTACTAAGTTTTTGAAACCTGGTATATAATTTACACTTATTGCACATCCCAGTTTGGACCAGTGTTAAAGAAGATAATTATTCAGAAGCTTGCTAAAGATGGTCAGGCAAACCTACTCAAGAGGAACTACTACAGTGGGTTTTGCGGTAGGGGAGCAAGATTGGGCTCAACTCTGAATGCAAGAAAGACAAATCGAGTTTCATAGCCAAGAAGCAGAGTAGGGATCAGTGGATGCAAAATTACGAGGAGAAAATATCAAGGCTAGAGGGAATCTTGTAACTAGGACTCAACAGGATTCTTTTGTTTTTTTAATGTTTATTTTATTTTTGAGAAAGAGAGAGAGACAGAGTGTGAGCAGTGGAGGGGAGAAAGAGAGGGAGACAGAATCCAAAGCAGGCTCCAGGCTCTGAGCTGTCAGCACAAAGCCCAATGTGGGGCTTGGACACACAAACCTTGAGATCATGACTTGAGCTGAAGTCAGACGCTTAACTGACGGAGCCACCCAGGCGCCCCATGATTCAACAGGATTCTTGCTGAAGGTAGGCCAGGGTGATAAGATTTTAAGAGTAGGGGATGAGGAATTGGATCAGATATCAAGAGTGAGATATTTTCGTGAAACCCACCCAACAAGATTCTCACTGAAACCGGACTGAGCAGGCCAAGGACAAAGCCCAAAGCTGTAACCCAGTCAGAAAGAAGACTCAGAGGAGTCTGACTCAAATTTGGTCAAGCAGAGAGTCCTTGTCACTAGTCACATCTCAAGTGCTCAATAGCTATACATGGTCAGTAGCTACCATCTTGGACAGTGCTGCTCTGGACAGAGCTATCGGTGTGCAGGACACTCAGGGGACACAGGAATAGGTTAGACACCACCGCGGAGAAGCAAGCAGCCAAAGCCAGACAGTGGGATTCTCTACAAGACAGTTCCATTTTTCAGCAAACAGATTGCAAAGGTGGGAAGGAGACGGAGGAGGAATCTCTACATGAAAAGAGATTTAAAATGGATATATGGATCCTGATTCAAACAAACTGAAATGAATGTGTGACACTTATGACGCAAATGGAAATTTGACCACAGGCTGGATATTTTGTAATAGTAAGTAATTATTGTTTAATCTTTTCAGATGTGATAAACAGTCTTGTGGTTATGCTTAAAGAAAGAGAGTCCTTATCTTTTAAAGATACACACTGAAGATTTATGGATGAAGTTATATGGTGTTTCAGATTCACTTCAAAATTATAAGGGGTATCCACCTATATGAAATATCCAGAGTAAGCATATCCTTAGAGACGGAAAGCGGATTAGTGTTTACCAGGACTGGGAAGATAGCGGGGTGGGGAGTGGCTGCTTAATGGGTATGGGGTTTCTTTTTGGAGGGAATTAAGTAGTGGTGATGGTTGTGCAAGATTATGAATTACTACATGCCACTTAACTCTACAATTTAAAACAGTGGGAATGATCAATTTTATGTTAGATGAATGTTACCACAATAAAAGAAAGAAAACTTTTGAAAGAAAAAACTAGAAGGGGAGATTGTAGATGAAACAATGAGTTAGAATTGATCATTGTTGAAAGTGGGTGGATAGGCATATGGGGGTCACTTTATTATTCATTTTACATGTGTGGATGTCTAAAATTTCCCATAATTGAAAATTTTTAAAACAAAATCTTTCAACCATAAGGGAAATTTGAATATGGGCTGAGTATTCAACAATGTTAAAAGATATTGGGTTTTTTTTTAAGTGTGATAATGACATAATGGCATAGTGGTTATAAAAAAAACAACCATTTATAAAAATGTTTATTAAAAAAAGAACATTTATGGGTGCATTCTGTATTGTCTACACGTGAAATGACATGACATATTGAATTTGCACTAAAATACTCAGGCACAAAAATAAAACAAAATAAAATACTCAGGCACAAAAGAAAACAGTAGGGGCTAGCTTAAAATAAGAATTGGAAAATGTTAACTGAGCAATGGGTATGGAGGAAAGGGAATGATATCAATGTTTCTAATATTTTATGTTTGAAATTTTCTAAAATAAAATATTTATTTTATGTTTTTAATGTTTTATTTATTTTTGAGAGAGAGAGAGAGAGAGCATGAGCAGGAGAGGGTCAGACAGAGAGGGAGACACAGAATCCAAAGACAGTCTCCAGGCTCTGAGCTAGCTGCCAGCACAGAGTCCTACACAGGGCTCGAACCCACAAACCATGAGATCATGACCTGAGCCAAAGTCGGATGCTTAACCAACTGAGCCACCCAGGTGCCCCATAAAATATTTTAAAAGTATGTCAACCAGGAACATCTGGTTGGGTCAGTCGGTAGAGCATGCGACTCTTGATCTTGGGGTCATGAGTTCAAGCCCCACGTTAGATGTAGAGATGACTAAAAAAATATAAATTATTTTTTCGTTTTATTTTATTTTTTGTTTAGATTTTTGTTAGTTAACATACAGTGCAATATTGGTCTCAGAGTAGATTCAGTGATTCATCTCCTACACACAACACCCAGTGCTCCTCCCAACAGGTGCCCTCCTTAATATCTACCATCCATCTAGCCCATCTCCCACCCACCTCCCTCCATCAACCCTCAGTTTGTTCTCTATCTTTAAGAGTCTCTTATGGATTATTTCCATCTCTTTTCTTAACCCCACCCACTCGTTTCCCATATGTTCATAAGCTTCGTTTCTTAAATTCCACAGATGAGAAAAAATTTTAAATAAAAAAATTGAAGATGATAAAATAAAAGTATGTCAGTTCATATGAGCACCGTTTAGCAGTCCCATTTTTCATTCCAATATGTAAGCTCTCTCTTGTATCTATCTAAGTGGTTTTGAACCTTAGCACTAAACAGGAATGTTGAACAAAATAACATTAGGTCATGCTTTTCTCTTTGAAAATAGTGAAATATCTGTCAACTGCTCAGATTTTCCTTGTTGTTTTAGCACGTGACGGCACGAGGCAGTTCAACACGTCTGGCCTATAATGCCTGCCTTCCTTCTGCACTGGAACATGGAAGGGTATGTTCAGTTTGAAGAGGATGTTTATTTCGCATGTGGTGTATCATCTTCACAAGACTCCATTCCTTAACTCAGGTGGGAGCCGGCAACAGGAGCACCCACTAACAAGCTAGACTTTTTTTAGCTTCGAAACCTCTTGGGGAAAAACGTATTTGCGAATGGCTTCCATATTACTACACATGCCAACTCAGTAACTACAAAAATAACAACATTAGAAAAAAAAAAGAGCTTATCACCTCTGTAATTATTTCCGTGTTGGAACCAGAGTACTGTGCTTGCATTGATAGAAAAAAGCCTCAAACGCACAATGAGGCTTTAATCCATGGCCTTGCGCAACAGAAAAATTGGAAACATTTTTTAAATATTTTTTTAAATTTATTTCTAGGAGAGAGAGAGAGAGAGACAGCATGCGCAGGGGAGGGTCAGAGAGAGGGAGACACAGACTCTGAAATAGGCTCCAGGCTCTGAGCTGGCAGTCAGCACAGAGCCCGACGCGGGGCTCGAACCCATGAACCGCGAGATCATGACCTAAGCGAAAGCCGGACGCTTAGCCGACTAAGCCACTCAGGCGCCCCGGAAACATTTTTGAGTTTGTGAAATTCATTCTCAATTTTGACCTAAACCGCTGTTTCATTTAATCCAATTGATACTTTTAAAAAACACACAACTATTCCTTCAGGAGCCAGATCCCACCTAGGAAAGCCTCAACAGACTGATGCTCTAGGAAAACACTATTAGAGAACCTTTTCATGCTTATTACCTCCTCAGGGATGGTTCTTCCCCCCCCCCCCCCGACACACACACACCCAGGGATGGTTCTTGACAACTGGCTTAAAATACATATTGAGCCAAGCGTGTGAGAGTGTATCTAATACCCAGCATGACCCACGGGGATGGCTGTAATCAAAAAGAGAGACAATAACAAGTGTTGGCGAGGATACAGAAACCAGAGACCTCATATACTGCTCACGAGAATGTAAAATGGGGCAGCCACTTTGGAAAGAAGTCTGAGCTCCTCAAAAAATTCAACATAGGGTCACCATAGGACTCAGCAATTCCACTCCTAGGTATATACCCAAGAGAAATGAAAACATATGTCCACAGAAAACTTGTACACGAAGGTTTATTGTAGCGTGATTCATAATATCAGTAAACTGGAAACAACCCACTGAGACATGGGTAAACTGAACGTGGTATAGGTACGTAATGAAATCCTATTCATTAATTTAAAAAAAGAATGAAGTACGGATACATGCTACAACATGGATGAACCTGGAAAACTATGCTAAGTGAAAAAAGCCAGACACAAACGCCATGTATTATATGATTCTATTACATGAATTGTGAAGAATGGGCAAATAGAGACAGAATGATTGCCTAGGGCTGGGTGGGGGGAGGTTGCAGAGAAATGGGGAGTGACTGTTCGTGGGTATGGGTTTCTTTTTGGGATGATGAAAATGTTCCGGAATTAGTAACGATGTCTGCACAACATCGCGAATATGCTAAAACCTACTGAATTATACACTGTATTTGTTTAATGTTTATTTTATTTTTGAGAGACAGAGACACAGTGAGAGCAGGGGAGGAGCAGAGACACACACACACACACACACACACACACACACACACACACACAGAATCTGAAGCAGGATCCAGGCTCTGAGCTGTCAGCACAGACCCGATGCGGGGCTGGAACCCACAATGATGAGATGATGACCTGAGCCACCCAGGCGTCCCTGAATTATGCACTTTATAAGGGTGAATTTTATGGTATGTGAAATATGTCTTAATAAAAAAATGTTTATGAGTAATAGCATGTCACTATCACCTCCGCATTATCGGCTCCTCACATACCGTAGGAGCGAATGAAGAACAATGTGCAGAGGGTAAGAGAACAGTCTCATTCCTCTCCTTTGCCTGAATCCTGCTTCGAATTTAAGCCCCGCCCCATACCAATCCACACTGACTCAAACGGGCAACACCTCACACTAGGAGGTGCCCCTCTTTTGCATTTCATTACATCATGCAGATCCCATGATCACCTGGGACTATGTCAATTAAAAGCAAATGGGGGGCGCCTGAGTGGCTCAGTCAGTTAAGCATCGGACTTCGGCTCAGGTCATGATCTCATGGCTCGTGGGTTCGAGCCCCATGTAGGGCTCTGTGCTGACAGCTCAGAGCCTAGAGCCTGTTTCAGATTCTGTGTCTCCCTCTCTCTCTCTGACCCTCCCCTGCTCATGCTGTCTCTCTCTCTCTCTCTCTCTCAGAAATAAATAAAAAACATTAAAAATTTTTTAAAAAGCAAATGGAAAGACGGCAGTGAGAGTGGTGGAGTTGAGCCTTCCCAAATGATGCCCTTTCTAAATCTCGCCTCTCCCCGCGTCTCTCTTACGGAAGATCAGAGTCCCCAACAGAAGTGTGTGACTCTGGAGAGCAGGGCCATACGAGGCACCCTTTTCCCAAGCTTCCAGGGAGACGTATTTCTCTTTCTCACTCTTGGGAGGGAAATAGTTTAATAACTCAAGCACATCCCACGTGTCACAGTGGGTATGTTTTGGATATATTTCTGAAATTGTATAAACCAGATTTTCATAAGGACAAATGAAATTTAAATAAATTCAGGACAGGCTTAAAAAATAAATTTATGCATCTTCATCTTATTAAATGACTGTCTCTCAGGCACCTGGGTGGCTCAGTTGGTTAAGCATCTGACTCTTGATTTCAGCTCAAGTTATGATCTCACAGTTAGTGCGTTCAAGCCCCACATCAGGCTCTGCTCTGAGCATGGCACAAGCTTGGAATTCTCTCTCTCTCTCTCTCTCTCTCTCTCTCTCTCTCTCCCTCTGCCCCTCACCAGTCCCTGCCCTGCTCTGTCTCTCAAAATAAATAAACTTAAAAAATTTTTTTCCTATGATGAGATATTCTACCAACTATTCTGTTTGCAACTTTCAAATATGCAATACAGTATTATTAACTGTACTCACCATGTTGTACATGACATCCCCATGACTTCTTTATTTTATAAGTGGAAGTTTGTGTCTTTTGACCACCTTCACCAATTTCACCCCCACCTCCACCCTGTACCTCCAGCAACAACCATCAATCTGTTCTCTGTATCTACTTCTCTCCCTCTCTTTTTTTAGATTATTTCACATATAAGTGAGATCATAGACTATTACTCTCTTTTAATTTTTTATTAAAATGTTTTAAGTTTATTTATTTATTTTGAGAGAGAGAGGCAGAGAGAATTCTCTACAGTCCCAAGCAGGCTCTGTGCTGTCAGAGCAGAGCCCAACTAGGGGGCTTGAACTCATAAACCATGAGATCATGACCTGAGCTGAAATCAAGAGGGGGATTCTTAACCAACTGAGCCACTCAGGCACCCCCCCTTCTCTTTTTTATTTTAACTGAATGAAAATTCTCTCTCAAATTAAATTATATAAGAATGAGACAGAGTAGGAGTGCCCGAGTGGCTCAGTTGGTTAGGTGTCTAACTTCGGCTAGGGCATGATCTTGTAGTTCATAAGTTCAAGCCCGGCATCGGGCTCTGTGCTGACAACTAAGAGCCTGGAGCCTGCCTGGGATTCTGTGTCTCCCTCTCTCTGCCCCTCCCCCACTAACATTCTATCTCCCTCACACACAAAAATAAATAAAAACATAAAAAAAACTTTTTAAATAAAAAAGAATGAGACCGTATAAATACGTAAAATAATAACTAAATTTTTAAAAATAATATCTTACCCAAATTTTCATCAGCAGATGAATGGCTAAAACAAAATGTTGTGTATACATATAATGGAATATTATTTGGCCATAAAAAGGAAACAAATCCTGACATATGCTACAGTATAGGTAGGTCCTCCATAAAATAAGTCTGACAGACAGAGACAAATACTGTATGACCTCACTTGTATGTGGGATCTAAAAATATCAGACTCATAGAAACAGAGTAGAATGGCGTTGCCAAGAGCCAATGGGTGGGAGAAACAGGAGATGTTGATGAAAGGGTACAAACTTTCAGTTAGAAGATCAATAAGTTCTAGGGATCTAATGTACAGCATGGTGACTGTAGTTAACAATACTGTATTGTATGCTTGAAAGTAGCTAAGAGAGTAGATCTGGGAAGTTCCAACCTGTGTACTGCTGACGTTCTGGTAAATCATACTGTTGATGCCAATGGTTTTCCCTCCTACTGTCAAGGCTTTCCTGTTCCAACCACCTCCTTGGTAACGCATCCTCCAACAAGTATCCTCCGAGAAGTATTGGCTGAGTGTGGTATACTCAGATCATGGGTGATGCCTGAAATCGATAAAAGGGGTTCACACCCAGTTCAGGAGTCTCAGAGAAAAAAATAAAACGATTGTGTCCACATACATCTAATAAATTTGAATTTAAGATAAACTATGATTTTCACAGAAACTTCAATTATTACAACTTTAAAGTGTGTGCGTTCACCATAAACACTCAAGTGACCAGCTAACATTCATTTGCCAGGCTGCGTTTGAATTTTTGCATTTTTTGTTGTAACCACAGTGCTTCGTCATATTCCCAATTTGTAAAAATGGATCAGCAGTCCACTGAAGCATGAAAGCAGTTATTAAAAAGTTATCAAGGGGCACCTGGGTGGCTCAATCGGTTAAGCATCCTACTCTTGATCTTGGCTCAGATCATGATCTCGCAGTTCGTGAATTTGAGCCCCCACATCAGGCTCTGCACTAGAGCCTACTTGGGATTCTCTCTCTCTCTCTCTCTCTCTCTCCCCCCCCTCTCTCTCTCAAAATAAATAAATAAACTTTAAAAAAGTTATCTAGGGGCGCCTGGGTGGCTCAGTTGGTCGAGCGTCCGACTTCGGCTCAGGTCATGATCTCACAGTTTGTATGTTCGAGCCCCGCATCGGGCTCTGTGCTGACAGCTAGCTCAGAGCCTGGAGCCTGCTTCAGATTCTGTGTCTTCCTCTCTCTCAGACCCTCCCCTACTCACACTGTCTCTCTCTCTCTCTCAGAAATAAATAAAAACATTAAAAAAACTTTTTTAAGTTATCTAAATACTGCAGTGCAGAATAACTTCACAAATGCAAAAGTGCACGAGAAATCAGTATGAATATAGAGCTGACTCTGTATTGCTGGAACAAGAGAAGCTGTGATGGGCAGACAAAAAAGAATAGAAATAAGAAACACAATCGTCATAAGAAAATTAGATTTTGCCTCTAGATCCCTTTTGCCTGTTATGAAACTCCAAATAGTGGTTGGAAGCCACCAAAGCCTTGAATACTTTTCATAAACAAAGCACAATGACCTCTCTGGGAAACCAACTGAGATTTTCCAGAATAAGGTAAAAATTATGCTTTCCAGGATGCTAAAGGTTCAAGTTGTACTACTGCCAAGAGGTTTGTAAAACCACTCACGAACCTAATGGAAATGTTATGCTGTGAAGGAAAATGGAATGGCCTGTTGGCAAAATTCTCTGATCAAATGATGGTGTTATACAGCCCCTAATATCACCGGCATTCTGTATAAACAAGCACTTATTACGGCATTGATGTGAGCAGAGATTTCATATTATGGCTACAGGAAATGTACTCTTGGCATATGTAATGAACATAGATGAGTGAGAAGTGCTCAGTTCTTTGTTGTTCTCTCTGAACAGCCATGTTACAAAAGCGATTTTTCACTGAGGTAAGAATTAGTGTGGAAGCCAGTGTTGGGGGAGCACCAGCTATGCAAGGGGCAATGAGGGGCTTTGCTAGGTGAGTCAGGTTGGTGGCAAGTGACAGAAATAAGACATAGAGCATTTATTTGGCTCACACAGCCTAATTCAGGCAATATCATCCATCACAAGTCATTTTGCCTCCAGCCTTCCTCCCTGCCTACTGCCCTTTTCGCTTCACCTTCACAATCCACAGTGTCTCCCAGCTGCTCCCATTGCCCAGGATCTCAGGTTGAAGCCCAGCTTGACACTCATCTGATAGCCCCAGCTAACGTCTGCTTGAATCTCATTGGCTAAGTCTAACCGGGTCACACACCCATTCATGAATCGGTGTCTTTGGCCAAGGGGGTGAACCGCTGTGAGTGGCCACACTTGAGTCACCATCCTTTCCTGGAAATAGGGCTGAATTCAACTGTCACCAAAGCATAGACCCCACAATGCAAGAAGGGTTGGTCTTTCACAAGAAAATCAGGGAATGATAGCGAGCTGAGGCTGAAGGGAGGATAGGGAGGGGGTGACAATAGATGCTAACTACGGTGTGTGAATAACACGACGGTTTGTTCATGCTCCTTACTCACTCAGGACTGCAGAGTATCAGCAATATGCTTCTCGATTCAAGATGGAAGTAATCTAACTCAACACCCAGTATTTGTGTTCTCAGTATGCTCGGCAACGTGATAGACAGCACGTACGTACAAGGTGGCTTTTTCATACTGGAGCACATGACATTTCAAGAAAAAGAAGCCGATATAAGCACAACACTCAACCAGGGAAGACCATTTTGGCATATTCCAGTGCTTGCTGCTTTCCCAGGTGCAACTCAGTGATGCATCTAATACACTGGGCGGTCTGAGGTTATCGCTTGAGATCCAACATACTGTGATTTCTAAAGCTTAGCATAAAATATTGGACTTTTAAAAATCAGCCTCAGGGCGCCTGGGTGGCTCAGTCGGTTAAGCGTCCGACTTCGGCTCAGGTCATGATCACATGGTTTGTGGGTTTGAGCCCCGCATCGGGCTCTGTGCTGACAGCTCAGAGCCTGAAGCCTGCTTCGGATTCTGTGTCTCCCTCTCTCTCTGACCCTCCCCTGTTCACGCTGTCTCTCTCTCTCTCTCTCTCTCTCTCTCTCTTTCTCTCTCAGAAATAAATAAAAAATTAAAAAATTTAAAAAAATCAGCCTCAATCATCAAGACTTTCACCTTCTCTCAACATTTCATAAGTTTCTTCATTTGGTGGAAAAAGAAATCACTGCTGTATTTGGGGGTATATTTTAGAATCACATGCATTTCTAGGTAAACAAGGCAAAGTGACCTCATACATGTATCTTGGGTCCCTCTTGAAACCCCACTAGGAAGACTGAAAGGAAATTTTTTAAGACACAAACTTGCAAGGAAGCAGAAAGCCCTAGAGAAGAGATAACAGAAAATATATGATAACAACATATTTTAGAACTTTATTGTTGGGAGGCACCTGGGTGGCTCCGTTGGTTGAGTGTCCAACTTCAGCTCAGGTCATGATTTCACTGTTTGTGAGTTTAAGCCCCACATCAGGCTCACTGCTGTCAGTGCCAAGCCTGCTTCAGATCCTCTGTCCTCCTCTCTCTCTGCCCCTCCCCCGTGCTCACTCGCTCTCTGTCTCAAAAAATAAACAAGTAAATACTTTTAAAGGTTTATTGTTGAAGTATAGTTGATTTATTATTTTTATTTAATTTTTTATTTAATATCTTATTTAATTTTTTTTATTTTTGAGAGAGAGACAGTGGGCGCAGGAAAGAGAGGCAGAGGGGCAGAGGGAGGGAGAGACAGAGTGAGGGAGAGAGAGAATCTTAGGCAGGCTCCACACTCAGCACAGAGCCTGACTTGGGGCTCGATCCTACAACCCTGAGATCATGACCTGAGCTGAAATCAAGTCGGGTGCTCAGCTTACTGAGCCTTCCAGGCACCCTGAGTATAGTTGATTTTTAAAAACACCTTTATTACTGAAGTATAGTTGACATGACAACAAAATTTTGAGAGCTATAAGGTGGATGGCCAAGTGGCGGATGGTGTAATGAAGCAGAACAAGCTAGGTGCCCGCAAGGGGAGAAACCAGTCACGAGTAAGCTGATGCATGTCGCAGAACCCCCCAGAAAACTTCAGGAACTAAAGGAGAAGGCCTTCTGAAGGTGGGATGTGGGGCGGAGCCAAAATCAGAGTGAGCAGAAATTCTTGTAAAGCAACAGCTAGATCCCAGATCTTCCCAGATATAGAATGAGTGAGTGAGTGAGTGAGTGAGTGAGTGTGTGTGTGTGGAATTTAAGAAACAAAATGATTGAGGATGGGGGGAGAAAACCAAGAAACAGACTCTTAACTACAAATAACAAAGTGATGGTGTCCAGAGGGGAGGTGGGGGTGGTGGGGGGAAGAGTTGAGGGGGATTGAGGAGGGCACTTGTTGTGATGAGTGCTGAGTAAAGTACAGAATTGTTGAATCACCATACTGTACACCTGAAAGTAATAGTACAATGTCTGTTAACTAACTGGAATGAAAATAAAAACAAAAAAAGAATGAGTGTGTGTAAAAAATTTACTTAATTTCTAATGAAGAAAGCTGAGGCACAGCAAAGCTGGTTCAAAGATCATTTGAGGGGCACCTGGGTGGCTCAGTCGGTTAAGCGTCTGACTTCAGCTCAGGTCATGATCTCACGGTTCATGGGTTCGAGCCCTGTGTTGGGCTCTGTGCTGTACAGCTAGCTCAGAGCCTGGAGCCTGTTTCAGATTCTGTGCCTCCCTCTCTCTCTCTCCCTCCCCTGTTCACACGATCTCTCTCTCTCAGAAGTAAATAAAACATTAAAAAAGTTTTTTTTAAAAGATCATTTGAGAAACTGAATATATATACTCAAGCAGGAGAAACATGCTGAAATAAGTTTATTTAGCAACAAAACCGCTAATTATCTATAGGATAATAAAACCATACCCTTTGGAGTCATCATTTCTATCAGGCATCTCTATTGAACAAAAACCTACAAGCTTGCATGTAAGTGTACAGAGTATGAACCCTAATTAATAGAAATTAAGGTGGCAAACAAGGGCTTGTAGTCCCGGAGCAGGTGGGTTGGAGAGGGCTGCTGTATGACCTTGAAAATGCAGTCATATTTTTGCCTGGTTTATATGTTTTGGATCATTTTCTTGATAAGAGAAATAAATATTTCTGAGAAGCCAAAATTTGAATAATTACAAGCATTCTTCATATTATAATAGTAAGAATAATAGTAAAATAATTCTCGCACGTAATTTTAACTTTTCCACTGTGATAACTCCTTCCCCTAAGAACATTAGTTCTTTTTTTTTTTTTTAATAAAATGTATTCATTTATTTTGAGAGAGAGAGAGCGCAAGCAGGGGAGGGGCAGAGAGAGAGAGAAAAAGAGAGAATCCTAAGCAGGCTTCAGGCTGTCAGCACAGACCCCCAATGCGGGGCTCAAAATCACAAACCACGAGATCTTGACCTGAGCCAAATGCTTAATCGACTGAGCCACTCAGGCACTCCTAGAACACTGGTTCTTAAAAACAAATGTGTAAAACATAACCTAGGGGGTTTGTTTCAAAAAACAAACAAAAAAAAGGCAGAGTCAAAAACTTGCCTTAGTACATAAATGTAATGGGTGGACAGTCACAAGTACAGATGGGTTTCGCCACTGGACAGGGGCAAAGAAGTCAAACGAGACAAGCTTGCTGGCTCCCCTGACAATGACACTCCAGGCCTCTTCTCCACGTGTATCTCTGGGTCCTCTAAGGACCTGCTTCGGATCCTCTGTCCTCTCCTCTCTCTGCCCCTCCCTGGCTCGTGCTCTCACGAGGTGTCTCTCTCAAAAATAAATAAACATTTTTTAAAAAGTCACTCTTTATAAATAAACTTTATTCCCAACTCCTTTGAGGTTCTACACTGTGATTTACAAAAACCTTATCTTTTCTCAAAAACCCTGTCTCATGCAAATCAAAAGCATTGGTTTTTATGCTATGCCCAGTACCAGCTCTCCCCAAATACCATCAGAATAAACTGTTGAGCAAAACTGAGCTTCCTGCTTATTGCAGAAGGGAGATCGCCACTTGGACAGTCTTATAGCATCTCTGAAGGGCACAGGCCAAATAAGGACATACTTAGGAGGTTTTTGGGCAGGTCTGGTTTAAAACTGGTCTTTTGATCCAAGGGCTTGATTAGGATTGAGTAAGGATCAGATTGAGGTAATAACATGATCCGGTAGTTTAGGCTTGATGGACACAATGAGATGAGGGTTTCAGTCCAGTTTTAGAGAACAATGAGGTGATCGATGCTATCTACTGAGGTGTTGAGGAGTCTGACATTCCTTTAAATCAAACGCTTTCGGAACTCAACAATAAAGTTCTTTAACACTTTTATCTTCCTAAGATAAA
Source organism: Hyaena hyaena (assembly GCF_003009895.1). Lineage (NCBI taxonomy): Eukaryota > Metazoa > Chordata > Mammalia > Carnivora > Hyaenidae > Hyaena > Hyaena hyaena. Next base: position 3,317,622 of record NW_024080712.1, on the reverse strand, counting down.
GAGTTTCTTAGGGTAGTTAAGTCCTGTTGATGAAAACATTGGTGGGGGGTAGGCAAACCATGGGAGACTCTTGAATACCGAGAACACACTGAGGGCTGATGGGGGTGGGAGAGGGGAAGGGGGGTGATGGGCATGGAGGAGGGCACCTGTGGGGATGAGCACTGGGTGTTATATGGAAACCAACTTGACAATAAACTGTAAAAAAATAATAATAAAAAGAAAACGTTGGAATAGTATAAGCATATTAATATAGGCAGTAAACTGAGGGAATAAATTGTTTGCATTCTCAACCACAACCTCTGAAATGGGTTTCAGAGACGATTTTGGTGACTAAAAGCTAGACATTGGCTTTCTCTTTCCAGCTGTAGAAAGATCTTTAAAATCTTCAAGACAATGGCTGCCTCTGGCTTAATGTGGTAAGGTTCAGTTTTATAACGTAACCGAAAGCACATTAACATAACTCTAGCTTTTCTCTTTCTACATAAATACTTTGAAGCCTCTTGAATTTTTAAAAACCAATTTCCCCGGATAACCTTGGGGCTCCCAGAGCATTCATCATTTTCTGTGATTCCCGTTATGTTTGGCTAGGGTGTCGCCCTCAGATACCTGCTCCTGGGAGATAGGGAGGGCCCTTGTCACCTCTGCATCCGCAGCTCTGGGAACAGCTCCTGCCCACTGCGCATGTGCCCTCAAGCTGGGAAAACTGCATTAGTAAACTAGACAAGAGGGAACAAAAAGCAAGCACGCGCAAAAGCCCCAGACAAACAAAATAGTGACCACCTCCAGGGTTTTTGAAATAGAGACCCGTTGTCACTTCGCCACTCCCCCTCCTCTAGCCCTTCAGCCTTCCTTCTGCCTCCCCCGTGCACTGCTCTTGCTAAGATGATGGATGATATCGTAACTACTATTTCAGTGGTCATTTCTTATTCCTTATCTTGCTTGCTTCCACCTAGAATTCCACCTAGAATTGGGGAGAAGTTACCAGAGAGGATGAAAGAAGACCCGGAACACACGGTATCATGGAAGTCTACAGAAGAATTTTAAGGAAGCCCTGATCAACATTGTCAAATACTGCAGACAGTTAGGACCAAAAAAGTCATCCAGTGCTTTTTGGTAGGTGGGGGGTGATGTGTTGGGAGACAGACTGCGGCCACTTGAGATTTAACGTAGTCCCAGTTTCATATGTGGGTTTATTCAACTTGTCGAGTAAGGGAAAGGTCCAAGTTCACAAAGTTTCAGGGGCGACTTAAAAGAAGAAAGTTAGAGGCGCTACCTACGTATATGGATGTATATTCGGGGGCTGGGCTCGGATGTTTCGAAAGCTGGTCTGGGCAAGGAATGAGCTGAGCATGTCTATAAGCCACACGAGGTGCTGGGCGCCTGGGAACACAAGGGTTCGAATGCACTGATGTTAAAACAGTTTGAGCTTAAGCAGCTTTTGTTGCAAGCCTGTGGTTTGCCTTTCTAGGATGGACAGTTATGTTATCCATTATGGGACATGACGCTGTAACATGTTCCAATATGACATTGAAAGGACATGCAGCCATCACTTTGTCCCTTTCTAAGCTTTGTTTATTTTTTCCTTGACAAAAGTAAGAGCGATACACTATCGGTCTGGGAGCAATGTGATAAGGTGCAGGGATGATGACCTGTCGATCCAACCCCACACCGTTGGTGGCACGGTGCCAAATTGAGAAGGATTTTCAAGCCGAGTCTAGGGCCTTAAAGAAAGAAACCTGTGATCTCTTACAACATTATGTCAGGGGGCTTCCTGTTTGGTAGAAATTAGAAAATTAAAAACTACATTTTCTAAATTGCCCTGAGACTAGAGTTTCAAATGTGCTTGGGTTCTGCCAATCAGATGTTCTCGAGCCAGCAGGACATGAGGCATCTCTGTGCAGGCATGGATCGTTACCTCGGACCCTAAGCTTCTCAGGTTGTGCCCTTCTGGATCATGGCTGAACTTGCCATCCTTAGACTCCATGAGCCAAACCAGGACCCTGCCATCCAATTCCCCTTGTTACTTAAGTGACTCTTACTTGAGCTTCTGCCACTTGTAACCTTTCTCAAAAAGCACCCTAAGTGAGATACCTATTTGGACACGAAATTTTGTTTGCAATTTCAGGCCCTCACAGAATCTATCCATAAATCCCAGATGAAAAAAGCACTGCTGTAGAGATCTCATAATTTATCATTTTATTCTGAGTGTGTCTACACAATACTGAAAATCTACTAGAAAGCTTATGAAATCCCTACCTATACACCTACAGTCAAGTGATCATGAATAATGCCTCTGAAAGTTTCAGAAAAATATGAAGTCTTTTTCTCCTTCCTTGCTTTACCATAGTACCTAAAATCCACTCTTTTTAAACATTTATTTATGTATTTATTTATTTATTTATTTATTTATTAAAATCTACATCCAAGTTAGTTAGCATATAGTGCAACAATGATTTCAGGAGTAGATTCCTTAATGCCCCTTACACACTAAGCCCATGCCCCTCCACAACCCCTCCAGCCACCCTCTGCTTGCTCTCTCTATTTAAGAGTCTCTTATGTTTTGTCCCCCTCGTTTTTATATTATTTTTTTCTTCCTTTCCCTTATGTTTATCTGTTTTGTGTCTTAAATTCCTCATATAAGTGAAGTCATATGGTATTTGTCTTTCTCTGACTACTTTCACTTAGCATGATGCCGTCTAGTTCCATCCATGTAGTTGCAGATGGCAAGATTTCATTCTTTTTGATTGCCGAGTAATACTCCATTGAATATATATACCATATCTTCTTTATCCATGCATCTATTGATGGACACCTTAAATCCACTCTTAAAGATATATTTCTCAGTGTTACACTATGACATGTTACTTTTTTTTCCTCAACAAATAGGTCCGTATGCCTACTGTAAAGGGCCCCGTAGAATATGAAGAAAACAGAAATGAGTCATGTCCCCATGGAGGCATAAGCCAAGTACGGGAGAAAGACAAGTGAATAGGAGGGTCTCTGATGTACCATTTGTTATTTATTAATACTGAGTCAGAAACTTATTTACAAAATGTTCAGTTTGGCATTATTTTCTAAAGCTAAACATATATCCTCCCGTGACCCAATGGAGCCCAGAAAAGTGGTGCATAGGTGAAGACTTATATAAAAATGTTTAAAGCAGCCTTATTCATAATAGCCAAAAACTGGAAACAGCCCAAATGTCCAGCAACAGGACGGTTGATAAACGAAATATAGTATATTCCTACAAATAGAAAATTACACGGCAATAAAAAAGGGAGGGGCAAGTTCCTGTTACACTCAACTACATGGATGAACCTTACAGGCATAATGGTAAGTGAAGGGGCACCTGGGTGGCTTAGTCGGTTAAGCGTCCGACTTTCGCTTAGGTCATGATCTCGCGGTTCGTGGGTTCGAGCCCCGCGTCGGGCTCTGTGCTGACTGCCAGCTCAGAGCCTGGAGCCTGTTTCAGTCTGTGACTCCCTCTCTCTCTGACCCTCCCCTGCTCACTCTGTCTCTCTATCTCTCTACTAGAAATAAATAAAACATTTAAAAAAAAATAATGGTAAGTGAAAAAGCTAGACACTAAAAAGTACATACCGTATGATTTCGTTTAAATGAAAGTCAAGAATGTACAACACTAACTGAGGGTAATAGAACGCAATAGAGTGGTGCCTCTGGCTTGGGAAATGGCATTGAGTGGGAAGAGGGCATGAGAGAACCTTCTACGTGGCTACAAATGGTCTATATATTGATCTGAGTGATCTCTACCTATGTGTTTATATACATCAAAATTCATTGCTCTCTATACATAAAATTAGTGCATGTTATGCCCTTCACTGTTGTTTTGGTTACCTGTTGCCGCATAACAAACCACCCCAACACTTTGTGGCTTTAAACAATGACAACTTTGTATTAGCACCGCAATGCTGTGGGCTGATTGGGAGGCTTCTCCTAGGGGGACTTTGGTCAGATAGTGGCCGAGGCTGGAGTCATCAGGAGGCTCCCCTGGGATCTGGGATACTGGGGTGACTGGACCTCCATGTAGTCTCGGGATTCCTCCTCTTCACACGGCCTCTCCACAGGGTCTCTTCAGTAGGGTGGCCACATACAGCCACCACGAGAGTATGCCCCTCAGATCGTCCTTCAAGAGAGAACCTCTGTGAGGAGTAGAGTTAGCTGACAGCTTCTAGGGGTTATATATTCAAGATCTACCATAACCTTCACATGGAGGCCTTGGGCTCCCTGGGCCTTTCCTAGCCAATGCTTGAGTGCATTGGGGTACTGGACCTGGGCCCTTCCTGCCCATCACAGAACATCTCTAATGGGCCATTTTCTCTCTGGGGCTCCCCATCATGCTGGGCAAGGACTTCTCAGAGCTGCCCCACTTCCCACGTGATCTTCCTATTTCCCTCGCTCCTTTCACAACTATCAGACCTGAAGCACAATTTGAAAGCTTTCCCGGCCAACCCCTGCTCTCTCTTCCTTTTCTCCTTCACTAGCATTTCCCTAATTGCTTCTTGGAGGGTCTGAACCAAGAGGGCTCCCAAAAACAAACATTCCAAGAGAAAGGAAGAAGAATCTGCCAATGTTCCTAAAGCCTGGCCTAGAAATGGCCCAGGGCCACTTCTGCTACATTCTGTTGAGGTTTTTCTTTTTTTTTTTTAAAGTTTATTTATGGGGTGGGGAGAGAGAGAGAGAGAGAGAGGCTCCATGGTGTGAGCACAGAGCCTGATGCGGGGCTCGAACCCACAAACCACGAGATCATGACCTCAGCTGAAATCAGGAGTCAGATGCTTAACCGATTGAGCCACGCAGGCGCCCCACATTCCTATTGTTTAACTCAAGTCATAGACCAGCCAGATTCACTGCGGGAGGGGAACACCAGGGCTTGACTATTCGGATCGTTTATGAAGACTGGCTACCACAACTATATGTGTGTTATACCTCAATTTAAAACGCTTTTTTAAAAGTTGATCATTTGGAGAGGCTTTGAGCTCTGGAGCTGGAGGCGGATTGTACCCCAGGGAGTTAGAGCATCGGGGAGAGAGACCTCTCAAGGACACCACCTGTCTTCCTGCCATACAGCAGTGTTGAGAGAGAGATTTGGAAGTGCAGCTGCCCATGTTTTGCTTCATGTGTAGGCTTAACTGTGACCTAGAAGAATTCCATTAACAGGGGCCATTCATCCATCACCTCGGCCATGTATACCTCCTGGTGGTGGCGGCAGGATACACAAAGCACTGGTTGATTTTGGCTGACTTCACCTGGGAGCTCTTGTCATGAAATTTTTCAGTTTAATCATTATTTGAGTTTAATATAAACAGTAATCTGATCTAATGAAGTAATTACATTGCATCACATCTGGCACTAGAAAAGCCAAACACACTATTGTGCTTCCTTTAAAAAGAGAGAGAGAGAGAGAAGAAGAAGACTCAAAAAAGACAACCATTTTTTTCTTTCTTTTATTTGTATATATTGTATCTTACCAACAGATGGTTGTAGCCAAAGGACCAAGGAAAAGCTAGGGAAGGAAATTAAAGTTGAGACAAGAAGGGTAGCTTTTACTGAAAACACCAAAGTGAGACTGAAGTTAAACCCCAGGGTCATCAAGTTCTAATAAGCAATCCACAGAGAGGAACCAGTTTAGAGCTCTGGTGTGGGTTTGTAAAGTACTACCTGGAGGATTCTAGCCTGAAAGAGAAACTTTTGCACTGTTGGTTGTCTGGACAGACATTTTCTCGGATGGCGTGGGAGTGGGAAGGGCTTTTACTATTGATTGATTGATTGATTGATTGATTTGAATTTTAAGTAATCTCAACATCCAGCGTGGGCCTTGAACTCACAACCCCGAAATCAAGAGTCACACACTCCTCCGAGTGAGGCAGCCAGGCCACCGGCTTTTATTTTTTAACTGAAGTACATACAATTGACACTAACGTGCATAGATCTTAAGTATACAGTTCAATGGTTTTTCACAATTATACAGCTGTGTGACCACCATCCTAATAAAGCCATATAATATATCCTTCATCCCAGAACATTTTCTTTTTTTTTTTTTTTTTTTTTTTTACAAATAGTTTATTGTCAAATTAGTTTCCACATAACACTCAGTGCTCATCCCCAAAGTGCCCTCCTCCATGCCCATCCCCCCCTCCCCCCCACATCCATCAGTCCTCAGTTTTTGTCAGCATTCAAGAGTCTCTCATGGTTTGCCTCTCTCCCTTTCCCCCACCATTTCCGCCCTTCTTCTCCCCCTTGTTCCTCCGTCAAGTTCCTCCTAATCCTCCTATACGTGCAAACATATGGTATTTGTCCTTCTCTGCCTGACTTATTTCGCTCAGCATAACACCCTCAAGGTCCATCCATGTTGCTACACATGGCCAGATTTCATTGTTTCTCATTGCCATGTAGTATTCCATGGTATAGATAAACCACATCTTCTTGATCCATTCATCTGTTGATGGACACTTAGGCTCTTTCCATGTTTTAGCTATTGTGGAGAGTGCTGCTATGAACATTGGGGTACATGTGCTCCTATGCCTCAGCATTTCTGTATCCCTTGGGTAAATTCCTAGCAGTGCTATTGCTGGGTCATAAGGGAGTTCTATTGTTAGTTTCCTGAGGAACCTCCACACTGTTTTCCAGAGGGGCTGTACCAGTTTACATTCCCACCAACAGTGCAGGAGGGTGCCCGTTTCTCCACATCCTCGCCAGCATCTAGAGTTCTCTGATTTGCTCATTTTAGCCACTCTGACTGGCGTGAGGTGGTATCTCAGTGTGGTTTTGATTTGTATTTCCCTGATGAGGAGGGATGCTGAGCATCGTTTCATGTGTCTGTTGGCCATCTGGATGTCCTCTTTGGAGAAGTGTCTGTTCATGTCTTCTGCCCATTTCTTCACTGGGTTGTTTGTTTTTCGGGCGTGGAGTTTGGTGAGTTCCTTATAGATTCTGGATATTAACCCTTTATCTGATATGTCATTTGCAACTATCTTTTCCCATTCCGTTGGTTGCCTATTAATTTTCTGGGTTGTTTCCTTGGCTGTGCAGAAGCTTTTAATCTTGATGAGGTCCCAACAGTTTATTTTTGCTCTCGATTCCCTTGCTTTTGGGGATGTGTCAAGTAAGAAGTTGCTGCGGTGGAGGTCAAGGAGGTTGTTTCCTGCTTTCTCCTCTAGGGTGTTGATAGTTTCCTGTCTCACGTTCAGGTCCTTTATCCATTTTGAGTTGATTTTTGTGCATGGTGTGAGAAAATGATCTAGTTTCATTCTTCTGCATGTTGCTGTCCAGTTCTCCCAACACCATCTGTTAAAAAGGCTGTCTTTTTTCCATTGGATATTCTTTCCTGCTTTGTCAAAGATCAGTTGGCTGTATACTTTTGGGTCCACTTCTGAGTTCTCAATTCTGTTCCATTGGTCTATGTGTCTGTTTTTGTGCCAATACCATACTGTCTTGAGGATGACAGCTTTGTAGTAGAGGCTGAAGTCTGGGATGGTGATACCTCCCGTTTTGGTTTTATTTTTCAGTATTACTTTGGCTATTCGGGGTCTTTTGTGGTTCCATACAAATTTTTGGATAGTTTGTTCTAGTTTTGAGAAGTATGCTGGTGCAATTTTGATTGGAATTGCATTGAATGTGTAGAGTGCTTTAGGTAGTAATGACATCTTAACTATATTTATTCTTCCTATCCATGAGCATGGAATGTTTTTCCATTTCTTTGTGTCTTCTTCAATTTCCTTCATAAGTTTTCTATAGTTTTCATCATACAGATCTCTTGTATCCTTGGTTAGGTTTATTCCGAGGTATTTTATGGTTTTTTGTGCAATTGTGAATGGGATCAGTTTCTTGATTTCTCTTTCTGTTGCTTCATTGTTGGTGTATAAAAATGCAACCGATTTCTGTACGTTGATTTTGTACCCTGCAACTTGGCTGAATTCTTGGATCAGTTCTAGTAGGCTTCTGGTGGAGTCTGTCGGGTTTTCTATGTAGAGTATCATGTCATCTGCGAAGAGTGAAAGTTTGACTTCCTCTTTGCCAATTCTGATGCCTTTGATTTCCTTTTGTTGTCTGATGGCTGATGCTAGGACTTCCAGCACTATGTTAAACAACAGTGGTGAGAGTGGACATCCCTGTCGTGTTCCTGATCTCAGGGGGAAAGCTCTCAGTTTTTCCCCGTTGAGGATGATGTTAGCTGAAGGCTTCTCATAGATGGCTTTGATGATGTTTAAGTAGGTTCCTTCTATCCCAACTTTCTCGAGAGTCTTTATTAAGAAGGGATGCTGTATTTTGTCAAATGCTTTTTCTGCATCTATTGACAGGATCATATGGTTTTTATCTTTTCTTTTATTGATATGATGGATCACATTGATTGATTTGCGAATGTTGAACCAGCCCTGTAACCCAGGAATGAATCCCACTTGATCTTGGTGGATGATTCTTTTGATATGCTGCTGGATTCGATTTGCAAGGATCTTGTTGAGAATTTTTGCATCCGTATTCATCAAGGATATTGGCCTATAGTTCTCTTTTTTTGTTGGATCTCTGTCTGGCTTGGGAATCAGAGTGATGCTGGCTTCATAAAATGAGTCCGGGAGTTTTCCTTCGACTTCTATTTTTTGGAATAGCTTGAGAAGAATTGGGATTAATTCTGTTTTAAATGTCTGGTAGAATTCCCCAGGGAAACCATCAGGTCCAGGGCTCTTATTTGTTGGGAGATTTTTGATCACTGATTCGATTTCTTCACTCGTTATGGGTCTGTTCAGGTTTTCTATTTCTTCCCGTGTGAATTTTGGTAGTGAGTGTGTGTTTAGGAATTTGTCCATTTCTTCTAAGTTGTCCAATTTGTTGGCATATAATTTTTCATAGTATTCCCTGATAATTGCTTGTATTTCTGAGGGGTTGGTTGTAATAAGTCCATTTTCATTCATAATTTTGTCTATTTGGGTGCTCTCTCTTTTCTTTTTGATAAGCCTGGCTAGAGGTTTGTCAATTTTGTTTACTTTTTCAAAAAACCAACTCTTGGTTTCATTGATCTGTTCAATTGTTTCTTTGGTCTCTATGTTGTTTATTTCTGCTCTAATTTTTACTATTTCTCTTCTTCTACTGGGTTTAGGGCGTTCTTGTTGCTCTGCCTCTAGCTCCTTTAGGTGAGCTGTTAGATTTTGGACTTGTGCTTTTTCTAATCTCTTGAAATAGGCCTGGAGAGCAATGTACTTTCCTCTTAGGACTGCCTTGGCCGCATCCCATAGATTTTGAATTGTTGTGTTTTCATTTTCATTTGTTTCCATATATTTTTTAATTTCCTCTCTAATTGCCTGATTGGCCCATTCATTCTTTAGAAGGGTGTTCTTTAACCTCCATGTTTTTGGCGGTTTTCCAGACTTCTTCCTGTAATTGATTTCAAGTTTCAAAGCATTGTGATCTGACAGTGTGCATGGTATGATCTCTATTCTTTTATATTTATTGAGGGCTGCTTTATGTCCCAGTATGTGATCTATCTTGGAGAATGTGCCATGCGCACTTGAGAAGAAAGTAAATTCCCTGGCCTCAGGATGTAAAGTTCTAAATATATCCGTCAGATCCATCTGGTCCAATGTGTCTTTCAAGTCCATTATTTCTTTAGTGATTTTCTGTCTGGTTGACCTATCCATTGCTGTAAGCGGAGTATTAAAGTCCCCTGCTATTAGCACATTCTTATCTATAAGCTTGTTTCTGTTTGTGATTAATTGTTTTAGATATTTAGGTGCTCCCATATTCGGTGCGTAGACATTTATGATTGTTAGTTCTTCCTGATGGATGGACCCTGTAATTATTATGTAGTGCCCTTCTTCATCTCTTGTGATTGTCTTTAATTTAAAGTCCAGTTTGTCTGATATAAGTATCGCTACTCCGGCTTTCTTTTGATTTCCTGTAGCATGATATATATTTCTCCATCCCCTTACTTTTAATCTGAAGGTATCTTCCCGTCTAAAATGAGTTTCTTGTAGACAGCATATTGATGGATTTTGTTTTTTAATCCATTCTGCTACCCTATGTCTTTTGATTGGAGCATTCAGCCCATTTACATTCAGTGTTATTATTGAAATATGTGGGTTTAGAGTCTTTGTATCTTTTGTAGGGTTCATGTTTGTGGTGGTGTCTCTGGTATCTTTGTTCCTTGCAACCTTTCCTTCAGAGCATCCCCCTCAGGATTTCTTGTAGGGCTGGCTTCGTGGTGACAAATTCTTTCAATTTCTGTTTATTTGGAAAGGTTTTTATCTCTCCTTCTATTTTGAATGACAGGCTTGCTGGATAGAGGATTCTTGGCTGCATATTTTTACTGTTCATCACATTGAAGATTTCCTGCCATTCCTTTCTAGCCTGCCAAGTTTCAGTAGATAGGTCTGTCACCACTCTGATAGGTTTCCCTTTGTATGTTAGGGCCCTTTTCTCCCTAGCTGCTTTCAAAATTCTCTCTTTGTCCTTGTATTTGGCCATTTTCACTATGATATGTCGTGCAGAAGATCGATTCAGGTTACGTCTGAGGGGAGTCCTCTGAGCCTCTTGTACTTCCACATTTACTTCCTTCCCCAGGTCGGGGAAGTTCTCTGCTATAATTTGTTCCAGGACTCCTTCAGCACCTTTCCCTCTCTCTTCCTCTTCTGGGATTCCTATGATACGGATATTGTTGCGTTTGACCGTATCGCTGAGCTCTCGAATTCTTCTTTCCTGTTCCTGGATCAGTTTGTCTCTTTTTTTGTCAGCTTCTTGTTTTTCTATAATGGTGTCTTCTAAATCACTTATTCTCCTTTCTGCCTCTTCAATCCGTGCATTGGAGGCCTCTAATTTATTATGGATCTCATTTATCGCATTTTTTAATTCTTCATGCCTATTTTTATTTTCCATTCTGTCTGTAGCCATAGTTTCTTTGATGTCCCCTATGTTTTTTTCAAGCCCAGCTATTAATTTTACCATTATTATTCTAAAATCTTGTTCAGTGATGCTGCTGATATCTGTTTTGAGCAGTTCATTAGCTGTCATTTCTTCTTGGAGTTTCTTTGGAGGAGAGGTCTTTCGTTTCGTCATTTTAGTTAGCTTTCCGGCTCTTGTTGGTTTTAAAGACCTATTATTCTCTCTGTTTCTATGAGCACTGCTATATCCAAGAAGGCTCTTTGACTTTCCAGGGCCTACCCTTTCAGAGAGTGTTTTTTGAATGGTATCCCCATCCCAGAACATTTTCTTGTGCCTCTTTCTGGCCGATCTCCATCCAATCCCAATCCCCTGCAACCACTTTCTGCTTTTAGTACTATAGGTTAGCTTTGCTTGTTCTAGAATTTCATTTACGTGGAATCCAACAGAATGACTTTTTTCATTCAACATAATGTTTTTGAGATTCATCTATGTGCTGTTATGTGTTCTATTTATTTCCTTTTTATTACTCAGTAGTATTCCTTTGCATAAGTATACAGTTGTGTGATAATCCATTTTCCTACTGATGGATATCTCAGTTTCCAGTTTGAGGCTCCTGTGAATAAAGGTGCTACAAACAACTTTGAAAAAACTTTTTTTTAATGTTTATCTCTTTTTGAGAGAGAGAGAGAGCAGGGGAGGGGCAGAGAGAGGGAGACACAGAATCAGAAGCAGGCTCCAGGCTCTGAGCTGTCAGCACAGAGCCAGATGAGGGGCCCAAACTCACAAACCATGAGATCATGGCCGAGCTGAAGTCGGATGCTTAACTGACTGAGCCACCCAGGCGCCCCAATAAACAATGTTTTTTACAGTGTTTTGGGGTGCAAATGTTTTCATGACTCATGAGAAAATACCTAAGAGTGGGATTCTTGGATCCCAGGGTAAATATATGTTTAATCTTATGAGAAACTGACAAAAAGTTCTCCAAAGTTGTACCGATTTATAGTCCTAACATCAGTTTGAGAAGATTCCAATTGTTCAACATCCTTGCCAATAGTTGGTGTTATCAGTCTTTTTTATTTTAGTCAGTGCAGTGATATCTCATTAAGTTTTAATTTCATGTCTATAATGATTACTGATGTCGAGCACCCATTTGTGTGCTTATGGGACATCCTTGTATCTTCTTTGGTGAAGTGTCTGTTTTTAATGCCTTTGATCTGCCATTTTTTTTACTGCCTGCTTTAACCCCTTTTTTTTCTATTTTTTTTATTTATTTCTAAGAGAGAGAGAGAGAGAGACAGCGTGAGCAGGGGAGGGTCAGAGAGAGAGGGAGTCACAGACTGAAACAGGCTCCAGGCTCCGAGCTGGCAGTCAGCACAGAGCCCGACGCGGGGCTCGAACCCACGAACCGCAAGACCATGACCCAAGCGAAAGTCGGACGTTTAACCGACTAAGCCACCCAGGCGCCCCTTTAATCCCTTTAAAGAAGCAGTTATCTAAGCTTGCTGTCTGAAAGAGCCCTGTGATGAAACAGATCAATTCAAGCAGTACATTTAGCCACTATAGCTTTTTCTCCCGGTCTAGTTTCACTGTTAAAATGCGAATACCCTTGCTGAAATAAATAGGTGTGACCTCTCCAAAGTAAAATGCTGACTCTAGTATTTTATTTCCAACTCTAGGGTTTATAGGTGTCCTCTAAATAAACAGTTTCACCACAAGAGAGAGAATTGGAGGCTATGGTCTATTATAAATAAATTATGTTTTATAAAACCAACCTAGTTGCTTTCAATGAACTCTGGCCTTGGGGAAAATTGCAAATCTTGAGTATTTCTATTCCTACAAAATGAAGCGGAGGCAACAAGCATAAATGTATAATCAGTTGGTCTTAAAAGGCTTTACAAGGGTTGGCATGAAGTAAAATGTAGGGTCTCATTAAAGGATGAACAAGAAAACTTCATTTTCACCCGCAAGAAAGTGTTTCAATAAAGAATTAAAATCTTACAGAAAGGAAGCCTTGGATTTCTGAGGCAGGTTTACCCCAATTCATTTAACTTTAATGTTGGCTTTCGCTAGTGACACCAGATCTGTTGCCTTTCTACTTAAGGATTAATCAGTTTGAATGCTTCATTAGTCCATCTTTGTGGGTGAAGACTTTTTTCTTAAGTTTATTTATTTTTGAGAGAGTGCTGTGAGCACACGGCGAGAGGGCAGAGAGAGGGAGAGAGAGAATCCCAAGCAGGATCTGTGCTGTCAGCGTGGAGCCTGATGAGGGGCTCAATCTCACGAACCATGAGATATGACCTGAGCTGAAACCAAGAGTCGGATGCTTAACCAGCTGAGCCACCCAAGTATCCCTGTGGATGAAGACTTAGCTGGTATTTTATGTGCTGTAAGGAGCTCACTATTGATGACTATAATCATAAACGTGATCGTAGGATATGGTACAATAGCATCAGTTATGTCTCATTTCACTTAAAGTTCACCAGAAACAAATCTCTTTTTTTCCCCTGCATACCTATTGCATTATGCTTATTTTACAATATTTGAAAGTGTTTTGACTTTTGTCTACTAGTCTCATATTTGATGTTGCCATTTTCTGCGCTTATGAGCACTGATATCAACTTGTTCCTGGCTTGCTTTATCTTGAGTGGTTTAGTCATACTAGCCTGAGTCACCTAGACCAATGCTTCTCAAACTTAACATACATAGGAATCTCCTAGTGATCTTGTGAAAGTGCTGATTCTGAATCAGTAGGTCTGGGGAGGAGCCCAAGATTCTGCATTTCTCACGAGCTCCTTTTCTGTTCACCCAACTGATATCACTTTAGTAGTAACAGGCCACAGAATCATCATGACCTTGTCACTGTTCTGACTCACATTCAAATGGAATTTACCATTACACAATTTTAGCTCGACAAACATCATATTATGGCAGATGATGTACTTTGCCCACCTAATCGCCGTCATCTCCTGTTCTCCAGCCCCAGGCACATTCTGTTTGTTAATAAACTCCCATTTTATTTGGGGCAGTAAAACAACTTTGGTTATTCTACTCCCTTTGCTAAATATCCACTTTCCCAGGGTCCCTTGCATCTAAGAGTGCAATGTGCCCCGACACTGGGCGATAAGCTGGAAGAGAAGATTCTTCTAGAGGCTTCTGGGAAAGATTTTATTTTCCTGCTGAAAGAGACTGACACGAGGAAAGTCAGCTTCATCTCCTGATCTTGAAAGTAGGGAAACACTTTTCCCCTCTCTAAATCAAATTAAATCTCAACAGCCGAGCATTTTGCTGACATGGGCTGTATTCGTTTCCTAGGGCTGCAGATAACAAATGATCACAAATTTGGTGGCTCCAAACAATAAAATTTATTCCCTCACATCCTGGAGGCCAAAAGTCCAAAATCAATCCGTCACCAAGGTCGGTTTCTCTCTCCTAGCTTCTGGAAGTGGCAGGCAGCCCTCGGCTTGAAGATACATCACTTCAATCCTTGCCTCCAACCTCACATGGCCTTCTGCTGTGTGTGTCTCTCTCTGTCTTCTCCTTCTTTGTCTTTTGTAAAGATATCTGTCATTGGATTTAGACCCCACCCCAATCCACAATCATCTCTTCTTGAGATCCTCACCTTAACCACATCCACAAAGGCCCTTATTCCAAATAATGTCACATTCTGAGTTCTAAGTAGACATATCTTTTGGGGGGGTCTCTATTCAACCCACTATATAGGTCTAATCTGTCTTTTGGAGGGAGATCCCCCTTTAGCTTAGGCTTGAACCCTAGGGCTTGGGACATCCATAGTTCTAGTCCAAGCCTTCATGTCCCTACCAAAGCAGGGGGTTCCTCTAGTGGATCCATTCATTGCTTGCCAAGCTCAGATGTGCGGATCCTCACAGTGCCTCCTTAGGCACACCATGGTCCATCCTCAAGCATCCCTGCGGCCTCCCTGTCAGAGGAGGAAAACATCCCCACCACTGCCACCCTCACTCCTCGGTCTTCACAACAGATCTGGGTATGTAATTTGTGGGACCCAGTGCAAATGAAAACACAGGGACCCTTGTTCAAAAAGTATGAAGAATTTCCAAAGAGTAGCGGCAGGGCATTGAACCAGGCACAGGGCCCTGTGGGACTACATGGGTCACTCACGCACGAAGCCAGCCCTGTTTCCCTGTCTCCAAGAAGCCAACTCTACCTTTGGGCTTGGCCAAAGCCATCAAAGTTCTCCCTTCTATTCTCTATCCCTCTGGGAAGAGGAATAAAGCATAGAACTCTCACCTCCTTTTTGGGGCCTAGAGACTAGAGCTCAGAATGCAAGTCCTGGCTGTAGATCTTAGATATAAGGAGACGTTTCCTTAGTGCTTATCTTTCTGATGAGCTCACAGCATAACAATCACAGAAGGTAGAAATCAGTACACAAATTAATTTGTCAATAACTACTCTGTTACAAAAGTGGCTAAAAATAGCCATCTTTACATGTTCTGAAGCCCTGGAAAACATTAGGGTGGGTCTACAAGTGAAAAGCAAACAAAAAAACAACGTAACCAAATAAAGCAAAAAACAACCACCTACCCAAATATCACATCGCCTTACCTTATTAGTCCAATTACATGACTTTAAAAAAAAATTATGTTTTTATTTATTTCTGAGGGAGAGAGAGACAGCATGAGCAGGGGAGGGTCAGAGAGAGAGGGAGACACAGAATCTGAAGCAGGCTCCAGGCTCTGAGCTAGCTGTCAGCACAGAGCCCGACGCGGGGCTCGAACCCACGAACCGTGAGCTCATGACCTGAGCTAACATCAGACACTCAACCGACTGAGCCACCGAGGCGCCCCTACATCTTTGTTTTTTTTACAAGTTCTTAAATAGTCTATGGAATAGAGAAGTGACTGACCAAATGCTCCTGGTTTGCTTTAAAAACTGTCACCAAAGAAAATGTTAGCCTTGCAAAACCAACCACAAGCTGAAATGCAAAATGAAATGAAAACTCAGCAACTTAGGGTATTAAAAATAAAAATTGTGACTAGTGATAGTATCACCCTGTTTCCTGGGTTCTCCATTTCCATTTCTTTCAGGAACACAGTATGAAAAATATTTTGGCTGTTAAAATTTTTTGAGATGATTGATTTTCTGGATTTAAGTGTTGTTATAACTTTTAATGGGTGCCCACTTCCAAGGAAATCGACAAAATTTTCATTTCTCCACCTAAGTAGTTATTTCTACATAGTATGTGTCATATCAGACTGAGTTTTGTTTCTGTGAGGACCCCAGAGTTCTAGTTTCTGGTTTTAGAGTAAGCAATAGCCGATTTTTCCCACATAGTTTGCTATGAAGTTTTTAGAATTTCAAGTTTGTTGTTTCACAGAGTTAGTAAAACAAAAAATACACAATTTGAAAACATGTTTGAATTAGTGTCTTAATATGCACAATCCTACAATTGCATATAATTCAATGCAATAAAAATAAGTTTTTATCCCATGAAAAATACAAATATAAATATTTATGTGAAAGATAAATAATTCTATTTGTGATTACATTATCACTTGAGAGGGGGGAGAGAGTGAGAATCTCAAGCAGGCTCCGTGATATCAGCTTATCAGCGCAGAGCCTGACAGGGGGCTTGAACCCACAAATTTAATGACCTGAGCCAAAACCAAGAGTGGGACACTTAACTGACTGAGCTAGCAAGGCACCCCATTTTACTAGTGATTTTTTTTTATTTTATTTTATTTTATTTTGAGAGAGAGAGGGCACAAGTGAGGGTGGAGCAGAGAGATTGGGAGAGAAGCAGGGTTCACCCAAAGAGAGGCTCGTATTTACCTGAAGCGGGGCTCAAACTCACAAACCATGAGATTATGACCTGAGCCAAAGTCAGATGCTTAATGGACAGAGCCACCCAGGTGCCCTAGTAATTTTAAAATGTACATTTTTTTTTTCTTTTTTGTACCCTTTATTGACCTCTCCCTATTTCCTCCACCCTCTTTACCCTGGCAACTACTTTTCTACTCTCTGTTTCTATGAATTCTTATTCTTTTTTAAAAAGATACTGCTGACTTATTTTTTTTTTAATGTTTTATTTATTTC
Organism: Hyaena hyaena; assembly: GCF_003009895.1. Classification (NCBI taxonomy): domain Eukaryota; kingdom Metazoa; phylum Chordata; class Mammalia; order Carnivora; family Hyaenidae; genus Hyaena; species Hyaena hyaena. Next base: position 3,300,660 of record NW_024080712.1, on the reverse strand, counting down.
TAGGAGAGAGAGAGAGACAGCGTGAGCAGGGGAGGGTCAGGGAGAGAGGGAGTCACAGACTGAAACAGGCTCCAGGCTCTGAGCTGGCAGTCAGCACTGAGCCCGACGCGGGGCCCGAACACACGAACCGCGAGATCATGACCTAAGCGAAAGTCGGACGCTTAACCGACTAAGCCACCCAGGCGCCCCTATGAATTCTTATTTTTTAAAATGTCACATGATACCACGTGGTGTCACTTTCTCTGGCTTATATTACTCAGCACAATGCCCTGAAGGTGTATCATGCTGTCGTAAGTGGGCAGGATCTCCTCTCTCGTGGCTGAATAATAGTTCATTGTGAGTATACACACCGCATCTTCTTCATTCATTCTTCCACTAATGGATACAAGTTGTTTCCATATCTTGGCTGCTAGGAATAATGCTGCAATGAACATAAGAGTGCAGATCTCTCCTCAATATCTTGTTTTCATTTCCTTTGGATTTGTACTCAGGAGTGGGATTGCCGGATCATACGGCAGGTAGTTCCGTTTTTAACTTTAGAAGGAACTTTCATTCTGTTTTTACTGTGGCTGCACCAATTTATATTCCCACCAGTCCATAAGGGTTCCCTTTTCTCCACGCTCTCCCCAACACTTGTATTTTATTTAAATTTTTTCTTTTAAATGTTTTTATTTTTTGAAAGAGAGAGAAAGAGAGGCGGAGAGAGGGGGACAGAGGATCCAAGACGGGCTCTGCACTGCCAGGCAGACAGCAGCGAGCCCTGTGTGGGGCTCCAACTCACAGAACCGTAAGATCATGACCTGAACCAAAATCAAGAGTTGGACACTCAAATGACTGAGCCACCCAGGAGCCCCGAAATATTTTATATTTAAATATATTAATATATTTAAATATTATATATATATATTTTAAGTAATTTCTATGCTCAGCAGGAGCTCGAGCTCATGACCCTGAGATTAAGAGTCACATGCTGTACCAACTGAGCCAGCCAGGTGCCCCTGTATCTATATATTTTTTAAAAAATTTTTAAGTTTTTATTTTATTTATTTATTTAAATGCTTATTTATTTTTGAGAGAGAGAGAGGGCAAGCAGGGGGAGGAGCAGAGAGAAAGGGAGACAGAATCTGAAGCAGGCTCTATGCTGAGCAGGGAACTGGATGTGGGGCTTGAACCCATGAACTGTGAGATCATGACCTGAGCAGAAACCAAGAGTTGAAAGCTTAACCTACTGAGCCATGCAGGCGCCCCCCCCCCCGTATCTATATATTTAAATAAATACTTAAATATCATATATAAAATATATTTTAAGTATTTAAATAAATAACTTTTATTCTTTTCTTTTAATCTTTATTTATTTTTTAATAGTTTATTGTCATGTTGGTTTCCATATAACACCCAGTGCTCATCCCCACAAGTGCCCTCCTCCATGCCCATCACCCCTCTTCCTCTCTCCCCCACCCCCATCAGCCCTCAGTGTGTTCTCGGCATTCAAAAGTCTCTCATGGTTTGCCTTCCTCCCTCTCCCCCCGTTTTCCCCCTTCTTCTCCCCCACGGTCCTCCTTTAAGTTCCTCCTAATCCTTCTATACGTGCAGACATATGAAGAGAGAGACAGTGCAAGTGGGGGTGGGGGGGAATAGAGAGAAAGGGAGACCAAGAATCCAAAGCAGCACAGAGCATAAAGAATCCAAGCTGTCAGCACAGAGCCTGACTTGGGTCAAGAACCCACAAACCTTGAGTTCATGACCTGAGCCAAAGTCAGACACTTAACCGACTAAATCACCCAGGCACCCTTATTCTTTTCTTTTTTAAAGTTTATTTATTTATTTTGAGAGAGAGAGAGACAGAGAGAGAGAGAGAGAGAGAGAGAGAACATGGGCAGGGGAGGGGCATAGAGGAAGAGAGAGAATTGCAACTAGGCTCTACACTATCAGCGTGGAGTCCTATTGGGATGGGGCGCAAAGCCACAAACTGTGAGATCATGACCTGAGCAGAAATCAAGAGTCAGACACTTAACCAAATGAGCCACCCAGGCATCCCTTTTCTTGTCCTTTTTTTTTAAGTAAGCTCTACGCCCAGTGTGGGGTCTGAACTCTCGAGCCTGAGATCAAGAATCCCATGTTCCGCCATTTGTGTCATCCAGGCACCCCAAAATAAATACTTTTAGGGGCACCTGGGTGGCTCGGTTGGTTAAGTGTCCTACTTCAGCTCAGGTCATGATCTCATAGTTCGTGGGTTTGAGCCCTGCAACCGGCTCTGTGCAACAGCTCAGAGCCCAGAACCTGCTTCAGATTCTGTGTCTCTCTCTCTGCCCCTCCCCCGCTCACACTCTGTCTCTGTCTCTCAAAAAAATGAATAAACCTTAAAAAAAATTTTAATTAAAAAAATACTTTTAAAAAATATTTTAAAATAAATAATCTCTTGTCTTTTTGATGATGGCCATTCTAACAGGTGTGAGGTGATATCTCATTGTGGTTTTAATTTGCATTTCCCTGATGATTAGTGAAATTGAGTACCTTTTTATATATCTGTTGGCCATTTGTAAGTGTCTTAAAAATGTACGTTAAAATAATTTATCCAATCGTTTGTCAATCAAGAAGAGTGTGTAAAGCAACGAAAGCACTAACTTGAGGACTTAGGGATTGTGGCCAGGAAGACACAGAGGGGCTCCAAATCACTGAAAGCGGGCTCTGAATTGTAAATGCAGAGTACAGGCTTCTAAGGGCAAACCCCACAAGGTTACATGACACAAATTTTGAAAGAATTATGATTGGCTATTGAGCCAACACGTGTTACATTATCTCTATTTCAGTCCAAAGGAGGAGGATGTGTTCCAGGAGTTGCAATTGATAACAAGTCAAAAGTTGATGGCGTTCTGAGAATTGAAACAGGAAAGGGGCAGAGGCCCAACCTCCGCAATGCCCTTCTGACTCTGTCTTAAGTGACTCTCGTAGCAAAGCTTACTTCATTTTGAGTCTTCTTTTATATTCCCCTCTTTTGGTACAGATCTTTCTGACAGGAAAGCATTGATGATAATTGTTGTAAACAATTTTTTAGAAGTTTAGGTATTCATTTTGTTAGAGTGTGTGAGTGGGGGAGGGGCAGAGAAACCCACTACCCCATGACTCAGGGCTCGAACTCAGGAACCATGAGATCATGACCCGAGCCGAGAGTCGGACGCTTAACCGACGGAGCCACCCAGGCACTCCTGATCATCATTTCTAGGATCACACGGTCCCATTTTGTTACTGGAGTGGCGCAGGTCCATCGGGTGTCTCAGCGGATATGCTCAGGGAGCTTACAGGCTTGCTAGGGGAGGCTCTTACCCACATTTGAGTAACAGGGGGGTTTGAGGAAATAGGGTCTAGACATCAGTTGGCTTCTCATTTCTTTTGGCCAAAGGATAGATCTGATGAATGGTTTTGAGGCTTTGAGCAACCATCACTCAGACGTTTTGAGTAGTAGTATAACAGTGGGAAAATACAGAGCGTGAGTGATGTGAAAATAGCAAATAGGGCACAACTTAAAATGGCAATCCAGCGAAAGTACCAGAGAGCTTAAAATTAAACCATCCTGGGCTAAAGCTGGAATGTCCCTTTAAGGACTTGGCTAGTTTGAATAACTTTGTGGTTTTTAATTCTACTTGTTGTGAGGGGTTCATCCAAGTAGCAAGAGGTATTGTCTACGGCACAAATTCCTCTTTGGGCTGTAAGTAAACAATCTCAAGCAATCCTGTTGTCGAGGACCACCCTAGCTAGGGAATCCGAAGGATTGGGGGAGCCCTGATGGCTGTGGTGGTGGAGCAAGCTATTCTGTTTACACTTTTGGTAAGATTTCTCGTCATATTTTTTTTCGTTATGTTTTTATTTAAATCCCAGTTAGTTAACATACAGTGTAATACTAGTTTCAGGTGTAGACTTCAGTGATTCATCTCTTACATACAATACCTGGTGCTCATCATAAGTGCCCTCCTTCATACCCATCACCTGTTTCCCCATTTCCCCCCCACCTCCCCCTCCAGCACCCCATTTGTTCTCTATAGTTAAGAATCTGTTTTATGGTTTGCCTCTCGCTTTTCTTTTTCCCCTATGTTCACCTGTCTTGTTTATCAAATTCCAAAATGAGAGAAATCATATGGCATTTGTCTTTCTCTGACTTATTTCTTTTGGTATAATACTCTCTAGCCCTATCCACATCATTATAAGTGGCAAGATTTCATTCTTTTCCATGTCTGAGTAATATTCCATTGTGTGTGTGTGTATATATATATATACATCTTGTTTATGCATTCATCCTTCGATGGACATTTGGGCTCTTTCTATAATTTGGCTATTGTTGAGAGTGCTGCTATAAACATTGGGGCACACGTGTCCCTTCGAATCGGTATTTTTGTGTCCTTTGGGGAAATACCTAGTAGTGCAATTGCTGGACGGTGGGGTAGTTCTATTTTTAACTTTTTGAGGACCCTCCATACTGTTTTCCAGAGTGGCTGTACCAGTTTGCATTCCCCCCAACAACTTTTTTTCTTAAGCTCTAGGCCGCATGTGGGGCCTGAACTCACGACCCCAAGATCAAGTGTTGCGTGCTTTACTGACTGAGTCAGCCAGGCAGCCCTCTCATCATAACTTCTAATTCTGCTGTGCCGAATTCCAAGCCATGAACCTATGATTCTAAGCTGATCTATCTCCAGCGTATCTGACAGGAAGGTCACAGCCTTGGCTGTGGCCAAAGCTGTTGTCTTCATACTCAGAAGGGTCCTCATCCAAGTAATCCTCCATTATTTTTTTTTAATGTTTATTTATTTTTGAGAGAGAGAGACAGAAAGAGAGAAAGAGAGAGAGAGAGAGAGAGACAGAGCTGAGCAGGGGAGGGGCAGAGAGAGAGGGAGACACAGCGTCTCCCTGCAGGCTCCAGGCTCTGAGCTGTCAGCACAGAACCTGACATGGGTCTGGAACTTGAACTCGTGACTTGAGCCAGTTGAACGTCCAACCCACTGAGCCAGTCAGGTGCCCCAATCCTCTATTTTTGATAAGGCTTTCTACTTTCTTAAGTGAGGTTTTGGGGGTTGTGACTGTAACCATTTCAGAATAGTAAAGGGGGATGTTAGATGTCCTCGAAAGCATGTGGCACCAAGGCCTGTTCAACTCTCGAGACATTCATAAGCCCAGGACTAGTGATCACACCCACAAACAAAAATCTCTCTCTCTGGCACACGGAGGACTCCAGACGTGCTCTGAGGATTTACAAATCCATTAATTGGGAGAGATGTGAGAATATACTGAAACCAGGTGTCAGTGAGGAGTAGCATCCAGGGTTGAGGAGTGAGGTTCAATTGGCAGGCCCCTGACAGCGTGGGAAAGCCGTGGCCACTCCACATGTCAGGTTTTGCCAGGAAGGTGGGGCAAATGGGCTCCCTCTTATCACTCTGGTCTCTTCAGGACCAGAAAAGGTGAGGGTGAGAAGCAGGGAGGAAGAATGGCATCGTAGGAGTGTTACAAACAGATTGGGAGTTTGTGTGGTAGCGTTAGAACCTTTGCAGGCCTTATTGTTAAAATACAATAAAAGTTCTGTTTGGGGGTGTTAGGAAAAAGCAGGGGGTAGGACTTTGGGGATTGTAGATTTGGACTTGATAAGCTCTAGAAGATGGTGCTTTAGTATGGCTGAGGGCATAAGTGGGTAAATTTGTAAAAGTGGAAATGGGAAAGACTATGGAGTCATTGTCTTTTCAGTCTCCAGTGGGAGAATGATGACAGTTCCAGCAGATAAATTGCCAGGTGAAGCCAAGGATTGGGACAGCCGGACATGACCTTTCCGGGTAGGAGAGGAGGTAGGGCAGGGAGAAAAGCCGGTCGGATTACAAAGTACATAATGTTGAACATATGTAAAGGCAGGAAGGGAACAACAATAGGTGTAGAGGAACCTTTGAGATTGTGGTTACCACCAACAAAGAAACGATACTGAGTGTAAAACGGCCACAATTGTCAGAATTCCTACACAGAGAAACAGTCATCCAAAGATCTCTGCATGTTTAAGAATCACCATTAGATTCTGACAGTTATGAAAGAATTATGGTACCACCCTGGTCCTGACCCTGGGGAAAGCAGTCTACTCTGACCTTGTCTGCTGCTTCTGGGATATGGTCAGTTTGAGGTCTCCGGTTGGTTTAGGAGTCCAGCTGGATATTGGAACTTTTTTTTAAGTTTATTTATTATTGAGAGACAGAGAGAGACAGAGCATGAGCAAGCAGGGGGCAGAGAGAGAGGAAGACACAGAATCTGAAGCAGGCTCCAGGCTCTGAGCTGTCAGCACAGAGCCTGACGTGGGGCTTGAACTCACAAACTGCGAGATCGTGACCTGAGCTAAAAGTCGGACGCTTAACTGGCTGAGCCACCCAGGCGCCCCTGGAACATTTTTTAAAATGAGAAACATGAGATACCTGTGTGACTCAGTCGGTTAAGCTGCTGACTCTTGATTTCACCACAGGTCATAATCTAAATTCTTGAGATTGAGCCCTGCATTGGGCTCTGCACTGACAGCGTGGAGCCTACTTGGGATTCCCTCCCCACACCTCTTTCTCTCTCTCTCTCTCTCTCTCTCTCTCTGCCTCTTCTCCTCAAAAAAACAAAAACAAAAACAAAAAACCATGCTGGGGCTCCTGGGTGGCTCCGTTGGTAGAGCGTCTGGCTCTTGATTTCAGCTCAGGTCATGATCCCAGGGTTGTGGGATCAAATTCCACATTGGGCTCTATGCTGATCATGGAGCCTGCTTAATATTCTCTCTGTCCCTCTCTTTCTACACTTCCTCTGTACACATGTGCTCATACTCTCTCTCTCTCTCTCTCTATCTCTCTCCCTCTCTCTAAACTAAACATTAAAAAAAAAAAAAGATTCTCTCTCTCTCCCTCTGCCTCTCTAAAATGAAAGAATGAGTGAATGAATGAATGAATGAGAAACATGAATCCATGAGCCTTCTAATTTAGTGGCGCAAGGATTGGTTAGCAATACTGGTTTGGTCCCTTTCCAGCAAGGCTGGAGGGAGTCTTTGTGGCACTGTCTCCAAGTTGAAGGCTGTAATAGTCAATGGTTTTGTCTCCCAGGAGCACACTGTGGAAAGACTCTTCTACCAATTTCTCATTTCTCTGAAGGGCTTTACAGTAAGTCATCACATCACCTTTAAGTAAGCTGGGTGAATTCATATGCCCCTTGAGTTTTGGGGTTTTTTTTGGCTTTTTTTAATGTTTATTTATTCTTGAGAGAAAGAGAGAGACAGAGCATGAGCAGGGGAGGGGCGGAGAGAGAGGGAGACACAGAATCCGAAGCAGGCTCCAGGCTCTGAGCTGCCAGCACAGAGCCCGATATGGGCCTCGAACCCATGAACTATGAGATCATGCCCTCAGCTGAAGTCAAATGCTTAACCAACTGAGCCACCCAGGTGATCCTTGTTTTATTTATTTTTTGAGAGAGCGAGAGTGAGTGGGAGAGGTGCAGAGAGGGAGGAGACAGAGTATCCAAAGCAGGCTCTGCACCGACAGCAGAAAGCCCAATGAGGGGCTCAAACTCACAAACCGTGAGATCATGACCTGAGTCGAAATCAGACGCCAAACCGACTGAAGCCACCCAGGTACCCTAAGGGTTGTTTTTTTTTTTTTTTAGTGTTTATTTATTTTCATGAGAGAGAATGGGACAAGGGCAGAGGAAGAGGGAGAGAGCAGATCGGAAGCCGGCTCTGCACTAACAGCAGTGAGCCCGATGCGGGGCTCAGACTCCTGAACCATGAGATCATGACCTGAGCTGAAGTCGGACACTTAACCAACTGAGCCGCCCAGGTGCCCCTTGTTTTTTTAAAAAAAAAAAAAAAAAAAAAAAAAAAAAACGGGCTCTATGCCCAATGTGGGGCTTGAACTCATGACCCTGAGATCAAGAGTCACATGCTCTACCGACTGAGCCAGCCAGGTGTCCCTAATATGCCCCTTGATTTAATCTCATTTGTATTCCAGTAACAGTTTCAAAGGGTGCCGGTTTCTGTCTCCCTTGGGGAATGGATCTACGCTTCAGCAGCACTGAGGAAACAAAATTTGGCCATGGCAGATGAAAGATTCTATGAGTGTTGCCGATCGGATTTTTATACCACCACTGGTTCGTTCCACAGGGACAGATGACTGCGGGTGGCAGGTACAGTGGAAATGTTGCAAAATTGGAGAAATGTGGTGAAGGGCCCGTAACACTTGTTCTGTGAAATGAGTCCTTTGGTCATTGTGAAGTTGCAAGGATGTTCCTCCATTTGGAATTATTTTCTCCAGTGATATTTACCTACTGCTGAGACTATACCTCTACTACTAGGAAAGGCTTCTACCCAGTGAGGACACATACAAGCCGTTACTAAAACATATTTGAGTCTTTGAGCTGGTGATAGCTAGATAAAATCCGACTGTCTTATCTCAGACAGCCCAGAGAGAGGGTAGGGAAAGATGGTCGTTTCATCAGAGGGTTAAGGCTAATGGAGTAGCAGTTTTAGACAGTGACAGTGTGCAATAGTGGCACCTGGGGCGACGGCGGGAAGATTTCATAAGATGTTAATCTCCTGGAGGATGGGTGCCAAGTATGATGAGAGCTCATTATAATAGAATTGGCAAGGGGGGTTGCTTGTTTTTGTGACATATATTTTAAAATGATGACCGAATCACTTTTCGGCCTTTTGGCTAAGATCAAGTGTAAAACGATGACCGATAGCATTATATCAAGACGTAATCAGATTTTCAAGAATTTCGCACAATTTTTGGAACACTATATACCTATACAGATGTAATATAAACAAGGTTTAGTATTATTTCTTATTTAGCGATGCTTCCCATGTAGCTTAAGACATCAGATAAGCCTAAGTAGTTTAACAGATCATTTGGAATGTTCCAGGGACCCTCTGGATCTAAAGTTTCTTCCAGATTAAAATGATTTTATTTAGAATTTGGTTTGCGGAAGTTCATAAAAACTATCAAAAAGTTTAGACACTGGCTAAATGGGATTACAGAAAATTGTGAGATAATAGTTAATAATCCACTTAACCAAGGGCACAAAAGGATTTCAAGAGCAGGGGCGCCTGGGTGGCTTAGTCGGTTAAGCGTCCGATGTTCGCTTAGGTCATGATCTCGCGGTTCGTGGGTTCGAGCCCCGTGTCGGGCTCTGTGCTGACTGCCAGCTCGGGGCCTGGAGCCTATTTCAGAGTCTGTATCCCCCCCTCTCTCTGACCCTCCCCTGCTCAAGCTGTCTCTCTCTCTCTCCTAGAAATAAATAAAACATTAAAAAAATTAAAAAAAAAAAAGATCTTATAGCTGCAAAATCCTTAGCTCTTTTTGAAGAGAGAAAACTCCACTTTTCTAGGTAATCAAAGACCTGATAAAGCCACAACATAGAATCTTTGTTTCCCTGGAAAATTACCTTAAAAGTAAAGAAATTGTATTTACAATTTGTTAGTAAGAAAAGACCAATAATCTAAAACTTTTGTTTTCTAAGAGAAAAAAAAACAAATTCTAATTTTGTACCAGGGTACCTTTGATATTAAAACTCATTTTTAAATAATAAATTTTCACCTTAGCCAGCTTGATTACACATAAAATTCCTTCTCCAAGATTCCTTTCCCTCAGTTCCTTTTTTACAAACCTTCTACAACTTTCTATGTCCTTCTTAGTTTGTCCCTGTTCTCTTTCCCTTTCTGAAAGAAAACAGTTTTACTTTAGGACAAAATTACTTTCACTTCCTTCAACAAAATGCATTTCAATTCCTTATACCTTTAAAAAAAATTTTTTTAATGTTTTTTATTTATTTCAGAGAGAGAGAGAGGGAGCGTGAGCAGGGGAGGGTCAGAGAGAGAGGGCGATACAGAATCCGAAGCAGGCTCCAGGCTCTGAGCTAACTGTCATCACAGAGCCCAACGCAGGGCTCGAACCCATGAACCGTGAGATCATGCTCTGAGCTGAAGTCGGATGCTTAACCGACTGAGCCACCCAGGCGCCCCTAAAAAATTTTGTTAAGTTTATTTATTTGAGAGAAAAAGAGCACGTGAGCAGGGGAGGAGCAGAGACAGAAGGAGAGAGAGCATCCCAAGCAGCCTCCATGCTGTGAGTACAGTGCCTGATATGGGGCTCAAACCCACGAACCATGAGATCATGACCTGAGCTGAAACCAAGAGTTTGATGCCTAATTGAGCCACCAAGTCGCGCCCCCCCGCTTTTTTTAATGAAAAACATACACCCTACTTTCCTTGCCTACTTTCATTTGGTCAGTTTCTTTTATCCTTACTGTTTTTAGTAGTTTTATTTTCACATATACTAATTAGAATTTTTAACTCTTCCAATCCTTAATTCCTGGTGAAAACTAAGAAATAAGCATTTGTGGCCTGGCAACTTTATAAATACATTTTATAATTTCTAGAAATATAGACCCCTTTATAGTAATTTTAATTTGTTTCTTCGTGGCATAAAACCTATTTATTAACAAACCTAAATTTTTTTGTTTCTCTGTAAAAAAAAAATTAAAAAGTCAAAAGCAAATAAATTTCTGTTTAGGAATCAATGCCTCCATATATTATCTTATTTAGGAATGATCTAGATAGCTAATGTAGATTCATTATCTAGTTTAACTTAGCATCAGCATCTGAGTGTTTGGCTGAACTGACTTAGCAGGGTTCTTGCTAAAACTGGATTTTACAAGGAAGTGCCCAGATGGGCCTAAGAGAAGGTTCAGGAGTCCAGCAAAGAATCTTTGTCGACCTCACCACAGTAGTGTTCCAATTTACAGATGAGTACCCGAAGTTTTGGAGATTTTAAGAAACTTGCTCAAGATTTTCATGGATATTGGGGTGCCTGGCTTGCTCAGTCAGAAGAGCGTGTGACTCTTGATCTTGAGGTCATGAGTTCGAGCCTCATGTTGGGTTAGAGAGCACATAAACAAACGAGCAAACTTTAAAAATAATTACTGGATATACGAACATTGGAGAATGTAAATAGAGTATCAGGGCACAGTGGTCGGGTTCTTTAGCTCACAGAACAAAAATCAAATGAAATAGAAGTATAGTGAATACCTCATCACAAAATCTTGTACACTTCACATACAACCACTTCTCACGTCTCTACTGCTGCCACCCCAGTCCAAGCCACAGTGATGTTCACCTGGAGGCCACAATATTCTGCTAACTAGTTCCCCCGATCCCGCCCATGCTTTTCTGCAGTCTGTGTTCCACATGTCTCCTACATATTTCAGCAATCTTATGTTCCTTTTATTCATTTGGCAGACAAGGAAACTTACGTAGATAATTCTAGGTCCCCTCATCTTACAACCCCTTGGTACTCCCATCTTGTTTATGCATTCATCCTTCGATGGACACTTGGGCTCTTTCCATAATTTGGCTATTGTTGAGAGTGCTGCTATAAACATTGGGGTGCACGTGTCCCTTCGAATCGGTATTTTTGTGTCCTTTGGGGAAATACCTAGTGCAATTGCTGGATGGTAGGGTAGTTCTATTTTTAATTTTTTGAGGAACCTCCATACTGTTTTCCAGAGTGGCTGCACCAGTTTGCATTCCCACCAACAACATTTTTTTAAGCTCTAGGCCGCATGTGAGGCCTGAACTCACGATCCCAAGATCAAGTGTTGCGTGCTTTACTGACTGAGTCAGCCAGGCAGCCCTCTCATCATAACTTCTAATTCTGCTGTGCCGAATTCCAAGCCGTGAATCTATGATTCTAAGCTGATCTATCTCCAGCGTATCTGACAGGAAGGTCACTCCCTTGGCTGTGGCTACAGCTGTTGTCTTCATACTCAGAAAGTAATCCTCCATTATTTTTTTTAATGTTTATTTATTTTTGAGAGAGAGAGACAGACAGAGAGAGAGATATAGAGCCAGACAGACAGAGCTGAGTGGGGAAGGGGCAGGGAGAGAGGGAGACGACAGAGTCTGAAGCAGGCTTCAGTCTCTGAGCTGTCAACACAGAGCCTGATGCGGGGCTCGAACTTGAACTTGTGAACCGTGAAATCATGACCTGAGCCAGTGGAACGCCCAACCTACTGAGCCAGTCAGGCCCTCCAATGTTCTGTTATTGATAAGGCTTTCTACTTTCTTAAGTGAGGTTTGGGGACTAGCCCAATTGAGCCCAATTTGAGCCATTCCCCACCAGTAGGACATGGGCCTTGCTCAGGCCTGGATGGGAAAGTCAGCCTGACAATTGTCTCAGCCACCTTCAAGAGTCTCACTCACTTTCTTTGCTCAATTCCCCGCCTTCCGGATGGAGAAAAATGCTTCATTTTGTTTTTTGTTCCATAAATCTTGAGTGTCTTTTGTGGGACAGGTGCTGTCCTATTTATCAGAGACACGATGGTGACACAAAGGGTCCTTGTGTTTTGGAGCTTACATTCTAATGAGGAATACTGACAAAGCAAGGAAACAAACAAGTAAAGAGAGAGTTCACACAGTGCAATAAGCACTAGGAAAAAAGTGGAGTGTTGTGTTAGATTAGAAAATAATAGGGAGGGGGCCGACTTAGAGTGGTTGGCAAAAGTCTCTCTGAGAAAATGACGCGTAAGCTGTGACTCAAAGGAAGAGAAGGAGGGGTGGGTTTGTGTGTGGAGAGGCAGAAAGAGAGCAGTAAGTTCAAAGGCCCCGAGGTGGAACAAAGCAATTAGCAGGTTCAGTAAACTGAAAGAAAAGCAGAATGTTCTTTGTACACACCGAGCATGAAATGTGCCTGAGAGGTAGTTAGGGGTCCAATTATGTAAGGCCTTAGTGACCATGGTAAGAAGTTGGTATTTTATTCAAGTTACAATGGGAAAGTATTGAAGAGTTAAGAAAGATCTAATCAAATAGCACTAGGGAGTTTGTGGGAAGTGGATAGAATGGTTCAGGATGACAGTGGGAAGGCTGGGTAGGAGTCTGGTCAGGTGTGTGGTAAGGGTTTTTGGGACTAGGCTGGTGGCTATAAAGACGGAAAGGATTGAAGGGATCAGAAGATATATGTTGGAGGTGGAATCAAAGGAAAATACTAGAAAAAAATCACTTTTATCATAGTAATAGACTCATTTGTTTAATTTATAATAAAAACTCATGAAATACCCCTAGATCAAAATGGCAGAAAAATATATGTAAAGTATATTCTAGAAAGAAAAATTATATCACTATTTGTGATTTAAATTTAAAGAAATTTTTTAAATTTTTAAATAAAAGTATTCTGAAGGGTTTCAATGAAATATGGAGTAAAAATCTGTATGACACCCTTGTATAAATGCCATCAGATTTGGAAAAACACATCATTCTAGTTCATCTGAAATGAGAATAAAAGTTATTTTCAGGCACTTACAATTAGAAAACTGATGACTTACAAACAAAACCAGTCAAATGTTTGATCACTTCAAACATTTTTTCATTTAAAACTTTTTTTTTTTTAAGTTAACTCGACTCTCCGACATGGGACTCAAACTCATGTCCCTGAGATCAAGAGTCCCATGCTCTACTGACTGAGCCAGCTAGGTGCCCCCATTCAACACATTTTTAAAAGAAATTGCTAATGGATTCGATGTAGAAAGTAGAATCACAAATGACTTAAAAGTTTCTGGTTAGACAATCGATTGGTACTGACTTTTTTTTAAAAAAATGTTTATTTATTGGGGTTCCTGAGTGGCTCAGTCAGTTGAACAGTCAACTTTGGCTCAGGTCATGGTCTCATGGTTTGTGAGTTTGAGCCCCGCATCGGGCTCACTGCTGTCAGTACAGAGCCTGCTTCCTAGAGCCTGCTTACGATCCTCTGTCCCTCTCTCTTTCTTCCCTTCTCCAGCTCTCTCTCAAAAATAAATATTTAAAAAACATATCTACAAAAAATGTTTATGTATTTATTTTGAGAGAGAGAGAGCAGGGGAGGGACAGAGAGAAGGGGAGAGAGAATCCCAAGCAGACTTGCACTGTCAGCACAGAGCCCGACATGGGGCTCAATCCCACAACCACAAGATTGTGACCTGAGCTGAAATCAAGAGTCGACTGCTTAACCGACTCAGCCACCCAGGTGCCCCACACCCCCAGTATTGACGTTTAATGAGATCAAGACAACTGAACAGGGCATGAAGTCAAGGTTGTTCACAGGGATTACAAGTTCAGTTCTGGACATGTTAAGTTTCAGATGGGCTTAATCTTCTTCACTCTGGATAAGGTAAGCCTAAGATGGTTCTTGGTGAAAATATATGTGACTTAGATTGGCACAACAACAAATTGGAAACTAATAAGGGGGGGGGGGGGAATGTGGGAAATTTGTAAAAGACATTCAGAAAATAAAACCACCCAGAACTGTTGAGGCCCTTAGAGAATTTATCTGAAACTTTCAAATAATAACACTATGAGGTAGGTACAGAATTATTGCTCTCTTATACATGAGTAAACAAAAGGAATGGAACCTTAAGAAAACTCATCCAAACTACACAGCTAATAAGGGGAAGAGTTAGGATTATATAAATTGTAATCATTTATGGTAAATGTAGGGGAAGATTACGTTATTTTTCTATGACCTTGTATTAAACAGTAAGTTACTGCCCCCAGCTCCAAACCAGTCCTTGTGTATTCTGGCTGATGATACCAGGCCTTGGGACTCTGTAAACCACATGTCTGCCAGCAAGGGGAGTGAGAGAGAGAGAGACACGGACAGACAGAGACAAAAACAGAAATAGAGACAGAGACAGAGTCTGTAAGGCTGGAAAAGGAGGAAGAGACTCGCCCCTCCATATCTGCTCCCTGTACCTTGGTAGCCAGTGTTCCTTCCTACAGGAGCGTCTGAATTCACCCGGAAACTCTTCCAGCATTTGCAGAATTAGCTCGGTCGTTGCTGCATCTTCACGCCAGAGACAGCAGCCCCAGCTGGCAGCACCCCGCCCCTGAAGTCTGGGTCCCAATCCCCTCTCAGTTTCTAAGGGTTTTTTTTTTTTTTAAGATTTTACTTATTTATTTTAAGTAAACTCTGTACCCAATATGGGGCTCAAACTCATGACCCTGAGATCAAAGAGTCCCAGGCTCCACCATCTGAGCCAGCCAGGCGCCCCTCTAAGTGGTAATGATTCCAACATCTTCCTGTATTCACTCAGCCGCAACACCTTAGAGTCCTATCTTTACCCTTTCATAGTTAACATTTATGTTAGATGCTTTTTTCAAATTCTAACCTATTATTTATTTTAAAATGGAATACAGAACTATAGGATGTCCCTTTAACAGTGATTTTCCAAGGTTCTCATAAGGCTAAAGACAGAATTACAAGTTTTCAACAAAATGTATTGGATAAAAAAAATTTTTTTTTTTGCCCAACTGATACAATACGACTCCATGTGGATTCCCAAGGAAAGCCCTCTTCCAGAGACCATTTTCTTCCTCCAGAACTTGTTTATTTTGCACGACTGCTTTGTACTCTTTGACCAACACCTCCCCGTTTCCCTCTCCTCCCAGCCCCTGCTAACTACCCTTTTGCTCTCTGCTTCTACATGTTGGGTTATTTTAGATCGCACATGTAAGTCAGACCGTGCAGTCTTTTGTTTAAACAACCACTGTGGTATCTGTCTCCTAAATGACCCTGGGTGAGACAGGCCTGAAAAATGAACATTACCGGCCAATGTCACTTCTGAATACAGATGCTAAATTGTAAATAAGATTTTAGTAAACTCAGAAGCAAAACGGTTCGAGGAGCAGCCTGGGGGCGTGAAATGGATCCTCCTGCCGGGGCTGGCTTTTTTAGCTAACACACTGATTTGATTTATTCTTACCGAGCACCCCCTCTAGGCAAGGCGCAATCAGGAACGAGCCCCAAGACCAGGAGGAAACGCTTGCAAATCACGTGTCAGATGAAGAATTTGTATCTAGAATATGTAAATAACTCTCACAACTCCATCGTAAGAACTCAAATAACCCCATTTAACAATGGGCAAAGGATCCGAATAGACACTTCAGCAAAGAAGGTAAAGGAATGACCAATAAGGTCATGAAAAGACGCTTAACATCATTAGGGAAATAGAAAATAAAACCGCAGGGATATACCACACCACACCCATAAAAAAGGCTGTAATCAAAAAGACGGACGATAACAAGTGTTGGCGAGATTGTGGAGAAATTGGAACCCTTGTAGAATCCTGGTGGGAGAGTAAAATTGTGCAGCTGCTTTGGAAAACAATCTGGCAGTCTATCAAAAAGTTAAACATAAATTTACCATATGACCCACCAGTTCCATTCCTAGGTGTATACCCAAGAGAAATTAAAGTATGTCTATACCAAGACTTGTATTTCACTGTTCATAGCAGCATTGACCAGTTTTTAAAATATTCATTTAATTTTCTAACATGCACTAAAGATGACCAATGAATTTTTCAACATTATATTTTTTCAAGTAATCATGATGAATTTATTAATTGATGAATATATGATGTATTTAGTTTCTATTCTTTTTTTAAGTTTATTTATTTTGAGAGAGAGAAAGAGGGGGAGTGAGGAACAGAGAGAGAGAGAGAGAGGGACATAGAGAATCCCAAGCAGGCTCCACCCTATCAGTACGGCGCCCAATGAGGGGCTCAAACCCATGCACCGTGAGATCATGGCTTGAGCTGAAACCAAGAGTCTGAAAACATTCAACCAACTGAGCCACCCAGGCACCCCTGGCTTCTATTCTTAATAATTTTCAAGTTGATACATACTCCGTAAAATACAGAAAAGAAGAAAAAAGTCATCCATAATCTCATGCACCAGAGGCAATCACTGTTAGCATTTTGATTCATTTCCTTCCAGTCTTTTTTCTATGCATGGAGTTTTATTTGGTGTGAATGTACTAGATTCCAAATACTTTAGCCTTTCTTCAACACAAATAAGAACACTGCCACATGCCAGTAGCACTAGAGAAAGGGCTAAAGACCGGTTTCTGGCCTTCTAAGAGCTCGGCACAGGGGTCTTGTCGTCTTGACAACAGTACAGTCATTTTCCCATGAATCCTGTGATCCAAGAGTCTGCAGCCAAGCAAGGAAGAAAACATAAATACAAATAACTAAAATTCAAGGTAAAAACTAGTAAGTGGCATGAAATGAAAATTGTATATGAGTTGAGAGGAAGGAGAGATGACTTCTACTGGTCATCTCTCCTTCCCATGACACTGCCTTCCCAAGTGGAGTCACCCCTGTTCTGCCACCAGCATCTCATAAGATGTTACTATGATTATCCAGAAAAGAAAGGAAGGACTCTGGATCAGATCTTCCCCTTAGCCATACGTAAGATCACTTGCAGTGCTCTTAAAGCTCTTAGGGAGTTCCACAAAACCAGTTATGTCCAATTCTGATTGGGGGAGAGACCCAAGCATCAGCATTTTTAAAAAATCCCCAGGATAGGAAGAATAAATATAGTTAAGATGTCATTACTACCTAAAGCACTCTACACATTCAATGCAATTCCCATCAAAATTGCACCAGCATACTTCTCAAAACTAGAACAAACTATCCTAAAATTTGTATGGAACCACAAAAGATCCCTAATAGCCAATGTAATTCTGAAAAATAAAACCAAAACGGGAGGGATCACCATCCCAGACTTCAGCCTCTACTACAAAGCTGTCATCCTCAAGACAGTATGGTACTGGCACAAAAACAGACACATAGACCAATGGAACAGAATTGAGAACTCAGAAGTGGACCCAAAAGTATACAGCCAACTGATCTTTGACAAAGCAGGAAAGAATATCCAATGGAAAAAAGACAGCCTTTTTAACAGATGGTGTTGGGAGAACTGGACAGCAACATGCAGAAGAATGAAACTAGATCATTTTCTCACACCATGCACAAAAATCAACTCAAAATGGATAAAGGACCTGAACGTGAGACAGGAAACTATCAACACCCTAGAGGAGAAAGCAGGAAACAACCTCCTTGACCTCCACCGCAGCAACTTCTTACTTGACACATCCCCAAAAGCAAGGGAATCGAGAGCAAAAATAAACTGTTGGGACCTCATCAAGATTAAAAGCTTCTGCACAGCCAAGGAAACAACCCAGAAAATTAATAGGCAACCAACGGAATGGGAAAAGATAGTTGCAAATGACATATCAGATAAAGGGTTAATATCCAGAATCTATAAGGAACTCACCAAACTCCACGCCCGAAAAACAAACAACCCAGTGAAGAAATGGGCAGAAGACATGAACAGACACTTCTCCAAAGAGGACATCCAGATGGCCAACAGACACATGAAACGATGCTCAGCATCCCTCCTCATCAGGGAAATACAAATCAAAACCACACTGAGATACCACCTCACGCCAGTCAGAGTGGCTAAAATGAGCAAATCAGAGAACTCTAGATGCTGGCGAGGATGTGGAGAAACGGGCACCCTCCTACACTGTTGGTGGGAATGTAAACTGGTACAGCCCCTCTGGAAAACAGTGTGGAGGTTCCTCAGGAAACTAACAATAGAACTCCCTTATGACCCAGCAATAGCACTGCTAGGAATTTACCCAAGGGATACAGAAATGCTGAGGCATAGGAGCACATGTACCCCAATGTTCATAGCAGCACTCTCCACAATAGCTAAAACATGGAAAGAGCCTAAGTGTCCATCAACAGATGAATGGATCAAGAAGATGTGGTTTATCTATACCATGGAATACTACATGGCAATGAGAAACAATGAAATCTGGCCATGTGTAGCAACATGGATGGACCTTGAGGGTGTTATGCTGAGCGAAATAAGTCAGGCAGAGAAGGACAAATATCATATGTTTGCACGTATAGGAGGATTAGGAGGAACTTGACGGAGGAACAAGGGGGAGAAGAAGGGCGGAAATGGTGGGGGAAAGGGAGAGAGGCAAACCATGAGAGACTCTTGAATGCTGACAAAAACTGAGGACTGATGGATGTGGGGGGGAGGGGGGGTGGGCATGGAGGAGGGCACTTTGGGGATGAGCACTGAGTGTTATGTGGAAACTAATTTGACAATAAAATATTTGTAAAAAAAAAAAAAATCCCCAGGATGAGGGGCGCCTGGGTGGTTCAGTCCATTGAGCATCCAACTCTTGATTTCAGCTCAGGTCATGATCTCACAGTTTGTGGGTTCGAGCCGCATGTTGGGTTCTGCGCTGACAGCTGGGCGCCTGCTTGGGATTCTCTCTCCCCCTACCCCTCCCACCACCCTCTCTGCCCTGTTTGTGCTCCCTCTCGCTCTCAAAATAAATAAATAAACATTTTTTAAAAAAACTTCCCAGATGCAGCCAAGATAGAGAACTATTACTGCATCCCAAGCCCTATGCCAAATTCTGTGCAGTGCTGTAGAAAAATATAAAATACATACCTGTATATGAAGGCATTTTGCTCTTTAATTACAGGCTATTGTTACATAAAGTCATTTTTCCTTGTGCATTTCTGTTCATTCAAGCAAGTAAAGAGAAATACTTTAGTCACTGAAACTCGTAACTATTTGTACCTTATTAATTGCCCACTCTGACAGAACTAGTGGACTTAAGATGCAAATGGGAACTGCAAGTTCAAAGCTATCAACAAGTTAATGATTTATCCTCCCCCACGTTGCAGAAAGATGACTCCTTGATAACATGTGTTTATTTCGAAAGCAAAGGATTGATACCTGCTCTAAAGAACCATCTCCATTCCCTTCATCTAGAAGCCTAAAATTGTAGCCGCCTCTTAAAAATGGTTTTATTGTGAAATAATTTCAAACGTACAGAAAAGTTGCAAAAACAGTACAAAGAAATCCTATATTCACCCAAATTCATCAATTGTTAGCATTTTGCCACATTTCCTTTATGATTCTCTCAATAGATAGATAGTAGTAGGTGGTAGATTGATGTAGATAGAAAACGGATCATTTTGACCCTTAGTAGAATAAATTTATCATGCCCCTATTCCCCCTAAATACTTCAGAGTGTATTTCCCAATAATAAAAACATTCTCTCATACTCTCATATAACCACAGTTCAATCACAAGAATCGGGAAATATACTATTGATACAATACTATTATCCAATCTACAGTTCATATTTTACATTTTCCTCACTGTCGTGATAAAGTCCTTTCAAGGCTTTTTTTCCCAGTCTAGGGCCCAGCCCAGGAGTACTCTGCATGGCATTTAGCTGTCCACTGTCTCCAGTCAGTTCCCCGGCCTTCTTTGCCTTTCTTGACATTGATAGTTGTAAAGAGGACCGGCCAGTTATGTCATGGGAGTTATGTCAGTCTAGGTTTGTCCAATGTTTTCTCGTGATCAGATGGACTTCCGCATTTGGGGGTGGGGATGCCACATAAGAGATCTTGTGTCCTCCTCAGGGTACCACACAGGCTCAGCTTGTCCCACTACTCGTGGGGTTAATGTGGATCACCTGGCAAAGGTGGGGTCTCGTGTCTGCCAGACTTCTCTACTGTAAAGTTACTAATTTTCCCTTTCTAATGTCATTTTTAGGGGCTTGCGGGGCCAGGGCTAAGATGTGGTAGGTGAGGCACTTGGGGCACAAGATGTGACGCCCACTCTCAGAGACCTGTGGGCGTCAGCCCAGCCCCTGCTAGGGAGATACTATTCTCCCGTTTTGAAAACATCATCTCATGTTAGCAATTCATTTGCTGTTTCTCATCAAGTTCAGAAGGAAATCTTGCAATCTTAATGTTACCTTATCAGATTTGTAAAAGAAAACTGAAGTCAAATTCTGACATCGAATTTAGTCAACAGGAGAAGAGGAAGCAGGAAGCACAGTCTAGGTGGATGGGGATTAAAACACCGTAAGCCAAACAGGTGGGAAAGAATATGTGGGGCAAAAATGTCACTGGTGCTCAGAGCAGTGAGCGTGGCTCACAATCCCTGTGCCGGCCTCCGAGCTGGACACCCTAAGTCCATCTCTGTCCCCCTTCAGCCTGTCTTAACACAGACACTTGACGCGCCATCGTGGCAATCATCATGCTCTCCCCCAGGAGGTGATGGCTCACCAGCCCGCCCCCATCCACCTTTCTGACCTCTTCTCTCACCTGTGCCCTGACTCACCACGCTGCTCTCTGCAAGCTCACTGCACTTGGCCTCAGGGACTTTGCGCTAGCTCCCTGGCCAGGGACATCGTGACCTAGATAGCCACGTGGCTCCCTCGGTCCCCTCATCCAGATCTCTGCTCAACCTCCTGAGCGAGGCCTCCTCTGTCCACTCGCAGGGTCCCCCCCCCGCTCACGCCCCCCTCCCTAGCTCCCTTCTCCACTTGACTCTTCTCCAGAGCACGTGCAGCCATCTGATGCGCAAACGTGTTTGTTTTAGCCAGTTCAGCCCCTGCAAGTTGCTTTCCACCAGGGTACAGATTGTTGCCAGCCTTGCTCACTTCTGGGTCCCCATTGCCTAGCCAATGCCTGGCACAGAAGAGCTCAGTGAATACGTGCGTGTGCGTGCGTGTGAGAGGGAGAGACAGAGAATGAGAAAGGAGGTCCGAGGAGGCTGACATGTGGATTGGAACCTGTGACGGGAAGAATTTCGCATAAAGCTAATGAAGCTTAAGGAAAGGTCCGGCAATGGGTTTGCAGGTCCCTGTGTTTAAATTTGCAATACTAAAATGCAGGAACTGAAATCAGTTAACAACATGGTCTCCTTCCATTCCAGTGTCCCCTCTCACATTTCCTGATGACTTTGTCCTGCATCAAAGGAGCTAAGCTGGAACTATGTTCTCTTCCCTCGATGGTTCCCAGTTTGCATTGGCCGCTAGAGACATTTTGTGGGAGGCCAGTGGGAACTAGCAGTCACGTTTTGGAAGGTCTGAAGGTCCAGGGTGCCAGGCACTGTGGCAGCTTGCGCGCACTATCACTGATCTGACGCCCACTTAGTGCCCAGGCGCACAGCTCCTTCCGTCGTCCCCAGATGCCCTCCAGGTTTCAGGTCTCCTTCCCAACTGCTGGTCCAAATGACCTATAGTGACTTCGGGTTCGACTACAGACCCAGCGGCAGCTGCCTCCACAGCCTTGTCACCCGGCTCCCACAGCTGCCGAAAGTCTGACCCTATAATGAGTCCCTTACTGTATATCACCCATGGCAGTCCCGCTTCCTCCATGAACCCTGACTGATACACTTCCCATCATGCTCAGCGGCACTGGAGTGGCCACAGGCATTCAGGGGCCCAGGTAAGGGGAAGTTGAGTTGGAGACATGTTTTGCTAGGATTCAGGGAGACGTACTTACATGGTTTATAATTGCTTCCGTGAATGGTTAGGCCATTGATAGCCACCCCAAATGGGAATGGCTCCCAGGATACTCCCATGGCCCACCGCAGAGGGCCCAGAGGGCATATGGCAATGTGATCGTCTCAAAGCATCTGGCACCAGAAGTACATGGGTCGTGGAGAAGGAACAGGATTTAAAAAGTCCAGAGCCAGGGACATCTAGCTGGCTCAGGCGGGAGAGCATGTGACTCTTGATCTCAGGATTGTGAGTTCAAGCCCCATGTTAGGTGTGGAGCCTACTTTTTAAAAAGGGGGGGGGGGAACGCCTGGGTGGCTCAGTTGGTTAAGCGTCCGACTTCGGCTCAGGTCATGATCTCATGGTTTGTGGGTTCGAGCCCTGCATTGGGTTCTGTGCTGGCAGCTCAGAGCCTGGAGCCTGTTTCAGATTCTGTGTCTCCCTCTCTCTCTGACCCTCCCCTGCTCATATTCTGTCTCTCTCTGTCTCAAAAATAAACTATTAAAAAAAAGACAAAATGTCCAGAGTCAGAAGCATGTCTGTGGAAAGTTCTTCCAATTATATCATGTGATTCTTTTTTCATATTATTGTAATATTTCTGACTTTTGTCAGCTTTTTAACATTTGTAATTTGCTATGATTTCTTTTCTCATTCCAAATAATTATTCACTTTTGTACCTGATATTATACCATTAAGTTTGTATTATTGTTCTTTAAGAGGGCCCCCAAACTGCTTCATCTTCGGGATCCATGAGACCTGGATCATCCCCTGCTTATATATATATATATATATATATATATATATATATATATACATATATATATAGGCACTTCGCACATATATATATATAATGCAATCAGGAACCATCATAGGATTGTGGCAGAAGAATGGGATAATCAGATCTGTACCAGGCAGTGTAGGCTGTAGCAGGGTCACATTGGCTCATGAGAGCTAACCATTAAATTTTCGGAAGTTTTACAAAGCGGTTGATGTCATATCAGTAGCTTAAAATCAGCAGCAGCCCCTGTGGGTGTATTTATGCCACAGCAAATCGCAAATACTACAAACCAGGCCTTCCCCCACCCCCACTCCCAGAGAGCGGGTTGTTAAACATTTAAACATACACCAGTACACCACTGGTACCAAGTGATCTCCTTGGTCGTAAATCTTTATGAGGAAATATACCTGTAATTGATTTACTCTCAAGTGTAGTTGATAGAGATGGGGGTTAGGGCAGAAGAAAGGAAAGAAAGTATCACAGAGGAGAAGTACTTAAGAGCTTTGAGTACCTAAAAAAGAAAAACAAACAAGAAGGGTGGGAAACTCGCAAGACAAACAAAACTGCACCCACTCCCAGCCTCGCCTCTGATTAATCCTGCTGATCTTCGATTCTATGGAGTGCGAGTTATCACCGCAGCGGAGAATTTTGAATGTGTGTGTTGTGTGCTGTGTTTTAGCCACTTGGTGCAGCACTGGCTATGACTTATGCAACTTAATATTCTAAATTGGACTTAGAGTCACATTAGAATGTCATTGTCTTCACCTCTGGGAGGATTTCAAAATGTAAACTCAAATAAATTTGAAGATAAAGATTTTTACTGATATTCTAAAATTATACAGACCATATTTCATCTAATCTAATGCGTCATGATTATAAAACACACCATTATTTCATACATATAACTAATAAAAATTGCCACCAACTATACTGTGAAGTGCCACTGACACTGACACTGAAACCTGGTGACAAAATGTAAGTCTCAGAATCAATGAAATATGAAATGGCCCTCGGGGATCTATTAGGCTAAAAGTGTTGTTTGAGAAATGAAGAAATCTTAGCCGTGGAAGGGCAAACTATCTACTTAAGGTTACAGGCTTAGTTAGTGACAGAATTGGAAATGGAACCCAGTCATCCCTCTACCTAGATCAGAGCTCATAGTGATAGTTTCATACATCAAACATAGTGCTAGCCGTTAGCCTGAAGGTCCCTTCCATACTGAGAAGTCGATATGCAAAAATGTACAAGACATCCTCTGATAAATCAGAAAATATTATATAGAACAGAATGATAGCACTTACAAAAGGCCTTTGTATCAAGCATTAGTTCCTATTAGAGATTTCCAGTGTCTATAATAGTGCCTAGCTGATATATTCATTGACACACTGCAGGCTCTCAAAAATATTAGCTGGTTATTTCTGGCTTGGCAACTATCTCTGATGACTTGGGACCATTTGCTTCATGTCTCTGGAGTCTGCTTCTTCATTTGTAAAATTGATGTAGTAATATCCTTCTCTCAGGTGTATCGTAAGGGTCAAGTGAGGTGGGTATATAAGTATGCCTGGCACAGTAGCTGGCCAGTGGTGGGAACATCAAGCTAGTGTTGTTGGGTCTAGTTATTTAGGGGCACCTGGGTGGCTCAGTCAGTTAAGCTTCCGACTTCGGCTCAGGTCATGATCTCACGGTTTGTGGGTTTGAGCCCCGCATCGGGTTCTGTGCTGACAGCTCAGAGCCTAGAGCCTGTTTCAGATTCTCTGTCTCCCTCTCTCTCTGACCCTCCCCTGCTCATGCTCTCTCTCTCTCTCTCTCTCATAAATAAAACATTAAAAAAAAATTTTTAAAGACAAAGTTACTTAAATGTCAGCACATAGAGGCACCTGGCTGGCTTAGTCGGTAGAGCATGCAACTCTTGATCTCGACTCTTGATCTGGCAGTTGTAAGTTCAAGCCCTAAATTGGGTGTAGAGGTTATCTAAAACAAAACAAAACAAAACAAAACCCAAAAACATTTAAAATAAATACAGTTTAAGAAAAATGTCAACACATAAAGCCATTCAGAAAAACCAATATTCCTATGGAGTCCAGTGCTCTAGACTTGCATGGTCCAATATGGTAGCCACTAGGCACATGTGGCTATTTAAATGTATAAATTAAATTAAGATTAAAAATTTATTTCTTCAGTCACATTAGCCACATTTCAAAGGTTCAATACCCCCATGTGGCTAGTGGCTGATGTACGAGAGAGCACAGATACAGACCATTTCCGTCACCGCAGACAGAAAGTTCTGTCAGATTGTGCTGCTCTACGCTAACAAGCGTATAATCCTGAGCATGGGGTTTTTTTTTTTCTCAACCCAAGTCGGGGATCGACCCTAATTTTTAATACCACACTTCACTCGATTAATGTATTGGTGCGCCCTCCTGTGGCTGGAGATGAAAACTAGTCTGTTTGAGGTGGAGTGGCACATTTGTAAAAGAGAGACTTTGGAAAGCTTTAGTAATCTGACCCCTAGAAAGGAAAGGGACATGAATCGGTGCCTGCATTTTGAGATCCCTAGAGACTACTCAAGAAAATCTGTTCAAGAAAGTCTGATCGCATAATAATATTCTTAAATCTCAGGATGTTGTGAACACTTGTGAGATAGACACTGTGTTTAAACAAAGGACAGTACTATAAACCCGTTTAAAAGTGAGGAAGAGACAAGCAGGATTATTTCATGGGTGATCCCAAGAACTCTGCGTTGCAGCTGGCAACTAACTGAAACCTAAGGCCCCTCCTGTGGATACGGGGTGGGGGAGAGGTGCGGCGGGGAGGGGGGGAGCCTGGGGGTGCTAAACAGACTCATTTCCCACTGGATGAGGGAGACTCCTGTGTCTGGGAGCCGGCAGGTGGTCCTTGCCGGCATCTGCTTATACAGCTGGCACCAAGGCTCAACCTGCTTAGTGCCTGATCCCCGCACTTTATTCCCCACCTCCTCGTTCGCCCCGCCATGCTGTGCTCACGCTTGCACAGTCAAAAGGGGGAACTGTGGCAGCAGGGTGGGGCCTCTCCCTGGCGGTCAGCTTCCCCCAAGCACCCTCTCCCGGGGATGCAGAGTGTGGGGGCCCTGAGCAGCTGCTGACTCTTCTGCAGCCTCCCCAGTGGATTTCCTTGTGTGTGGGGGGGGGGGGGGGGCTACATTCTTTGTAGAGGTTTATTTTCTCTTCTTTTTAAAAAAAGTTTTAAAGTGATCTCTACACCCAATGTAGGGCTCGAACTCACAACCCCAAGTTTAAGAGCCACAGGCTATACTGACTGAGCCAGCCAGGAACCCCAAGGTGTGTTTTTTCTGAAGACAAGATTATTATATCATTTCCACCACCACCACCACCACCACCACCAAACGCAGAGAGTTTTTGGGTTGGTGAACAGGAGGAAAGGCTGTGGGGTTGCTCACTGGGAGAGGGCATGGAAGCCCTGTGATCCTTTCCCCATACCTTGCCCCACGCACCCCTTCTATCTGGTTGTTCCTGAGTTATATCCTTTTATAATAAAGCTGCAATCTATAGCAGGTTCTTCCTATACTCAACTCACAGTTCCAGGTTATAGAAAAGCATGGAAAATGCTCTAAATCATTGTATGAGAACACTACAACCCTTAAATCCAATCTTGAAGAACATGGTGGGGGCGAAAAAGAACCAAGGCGCTAGATGAAAAGCTGTAAGTGAAATTATAGCAAATGAAATTCAATATGACATTCATAGAGTCCTGCACCATGACTACGTGGGATTTAGCCCAGGAATGCAAAGATTTTTCTTATTCAAATAATTTTATTATAAAGTAAGCAAAATCTTATAGATTCAAAAAAATCAGAAAATACAGAGAAGTATAAAAAAAATAAAGATCATCTGGAATTTTGTCACCCAAAGCGAATCACTTACTAATATAGCTAAATGTAAGACTGCACTACACATTGTTGGGGCGCCTGGGTGGCTCAGTCGGTTAAGCGTCCGGCTTCGGCTCAGGTCAGGATCTCGCTGTTTGTAGGTTCGAGCCCCGCGTCGGGCTCTGTGCTGACTGCCAGCTCAGAGCCTGGAGCCTGCTTCAGATTCTGTGTCTCCCTCTCTCCCTGACCCTCCCCTGCTCACGCTGTCTCTCTCTCTCTCAGAAATAAATCAAAACATTAAAATTTTTTTTTAAAAAAGTAAAAAAGACTGCTGTACACATTGTGCTATTTCTCCCCACACGCTAGTTTACATAGCTTTAACAGACAAGCAGCAAGCAACGCGCCGAAAAGCAGCTGCCTCCTGGGCGGGGGCCACGCAGTTGGGCGCAGCTTCCGGAGCCCTCCGCTACACTGAGCATGCTCAGTGGAGAGCAGTTGAACCAGTGCAGAGAAACTTCAACTCAAGGCAGCCAGTCCTGCAATTTAGCAGTTAGGTGCGCGCTATGCTAGGTGCATTGTCGCTGAGAGTGAGTGCCAAGTCTCATCCCTCCTGGTGCCGCTGCAACTAATCATCAATCAGCATTTTCACAGCCAGTGTTTCTGAAAACCCGCTAACATTCCACATTTACCGTAGCTCACTACTTTCTAGGGAGGAAACAGCCCTCGTGTTGCTTTTGTTGTTTTTTTCCTAAAATAGCTTTATTGAGATAGAATTAACATACTGTACAATTCATTTAAAATGTACAATGGGGGGGCGCCTGGGTGGCTTAGTCGGTTAAGCGTCCGACTTTTGCTTAGGTCATGATCTCGCGGTTCGTGGGTTCGAGCCCCGCGTCGGGCTCTGTGCTGACTGCCAGCGCAAGAGCCTGGAGCCCATTTCAGATTCTGTGTCTTCCTCTCTCTCTGACCCTCCCCTGCTCACGCTGTCTCTCTCTCTCTCTCCTAGAAATAAATAAAATATTTTTAAAAAATAAATAAAAAATAAAATGTACAATTGGGGGCACCTGGGTGACTCAGTCGGTTAAGTCTTGACTTTAAC